>NC_091229.1:4712733-4802055 GCF_040958095.1 Procambarus clarkii
GGAAAGAGAGGCTGCCATAAAGAAAGAACAACAACAACGTGAGGCGGCCCTGGCGAAAAAAGCTCTCCAGATAAGTGAAAGAGAGGCTGCAATCAGGAAAGAAGAACAGGAACCTAAAGCCACCCTCAAGGAACGCGAGATGGCCCAAAAAAAAGAAGAGACGGCCCTACTCCAAGAGCGTGAGCGAGTACAGCTTGAAGAAAAACAACGTCACCTAGAGATGCAACGCGAACATGATAAGAAGCAAGCTGATATGGCTCTAGCATGTCGTCAACAAGAACTCACGTTGGGAACTGCACACCACACTCAGCGTCAACAAGCTACAGCTAGTCTTCCCTTAAGTTTCAATGTCTCCCATGCAAGTAAGTTAGTGCCACCATTCGTTGAGACAGAGATCGATGTATTTTTCACCACTTTTGAGACCCTAGCTAAAAAACTTAGCTGGCCTGCAGATCAATGGTCTACCCTTCTCAGAGTGCACCTCACAGGTAGAGCTGCAGTTACTCTCAGTACCTTAGCGTCTGAGAATGACTACCAGACCCTGAAGCAAGTAGTTTTGTACGCCTACCTTCTCTCCACCGAAAGCTACAGACGAAAATTCCGTGATTATCTAAAGGCAAGTACCACCACCTTTTTAGAATTTACCAATACAAAGAAAAGATATTTCATCAAATGGCTGGAAGCAGCACATGTCTCTACATTTTCAGAACTCGTCAACCTCATTCTAGTTGAGGAATTCTTGAGACGTGTTCTCCCTTCCGTCCGTTTATATTTAGCAGACAAAGAAGAAACTGACTACATCAGATGTGCGAAGTCGGCCGACACCTACAGCCTTATCCATCGGCTAACACCAGATCCACCTTCCAGTAAGAAGTCTAGGTATAGTTATGATAAAGTGAGTGCCGATCAAGCGAGCTCTCAATTGAAATGTAAGTATTGCAAACTCTATGGACATACCATTGATAAATGTGGGAAGGCTCAATACAAAGGCAATAATGAAACTACTAAACCCAAATCGACTCCTCCTAAGTCGGTAAGCCTGTGATGAATGTTGGTGTTCCTGTTAATGATCTTTCTCTCTTCAGCAAACACCTGTATCCTGGAACTGTCTCTACCAACGGTATAGATTCGGAGGGACTTTTCAAATTGAAGATCTTGAGGGACACAGCGGCTCTTCAATCCATAATATTGAAATCGGCTGTGCCTACACCGGGAAAACCGTCCTTATCACTAACCTCACTGCTACCACTCCGTATCCACTCGCCAGAGTCCACCTGGATTGTCCTTTCGTGACCGGTGAAGTCCAAGTCGCCATCAGGGAAAAGCCTTTTCCCGTTGTCTGGAGTGCAACTTCTCCTGGGCAACGACTTGGCAGCAACCGTCTGCCAAGATCTGCAACCGTCCAACCTGATCATCACGGACAAACCCCAGGTGTGTAACTCTGTAGTGGACAATCCCATCTTTAAGTATGTTTCAGCAGAGGTCCAAGAAAGTGATGAAGTTTCTCCTCCGGTTTTGGTGACCACCCATGCACAAGCTGCACGCCCGCAACCAGCTGACTCTACTGCAACCGCTGTCCCTCAAGACCATCAGAACCTACCACCAAATCTTACTATGTTGGAGTTCCGTAAGTTACAGAGGGAGGATCTATCATTAACACCATTATTCTTTCAGGCTGAGACTCAACCTGACAGTATCCCTGGGTTCTTACTAGAGAATCAGTTGCTCTACCGCAGGTACAGACCCAGTAAGCTGAAGGAGGATGACGATTGGGCAAATGTCGAACATCTAGTGATTCTCACCAGCCTACGGCCCGATATTCTACACCTGGCCCAAGGAGCACTTTCTCACTATGGTTTTAACAAAACCTACCACGGAATCAGACAAGACTACTACTGGCCAGGTATGGTTAAAGACGTCAAAAGTTATGTGCAACAGTGTCATACATGTCAGATGGCAGGTAAACCTAACATCTCTATTCCCCAGGCTCCATTGACTCCTATCCCGGTGCCTGCGGAACCTTTCCACAGACTCATTATAGACTGTGTTGGTCCTTTACCCTGGACCAGTTCTGGCAACAACTATATATACTAACTATCCTGTGTCCTACCACCAGATTCCCCATTGCAGTTCCAGTAAAGAACATTACGGCTGCTACTGTGGTGAAACAACTATTGAAGATCTTCACCCAGTATGGAATTCCAAGAAAGGTTCAAAGTGACTGTGGCACCAACTTCACCAGTGATCTCTTCAAGAAGACACTGGAAGAGTTCAACATCACACAAGTATTGTCCAGCCCCTATCATCCTGCTTCACAGGGTTCTCTTGAACGTAGTCATCAGACTATTAAAGCACTCCTAAAGAAATTTTGCAATGAAACCTTGAAGGACTGGGATAAACAACTTGACCTCATTATGTGAATATTCAGAAGTCTCCCCAATGAGTCTCTAGGAGTATCTCCTTATGAGATGCTCTACGGACGTAAGTGCCGTACTCCTCTCAAAGCTTTTAAAGACTCTCTATGTAATGCCACCTTCAGTGACCCTCAGAATGTGCCCCAGTTTCTTCAAAACTTAAAACATATTCTAGAGAAAGTACGTAAATTTGCTAGTGACAATCTATTGAAAGCTCAGGAGAGGATGAAGACTCATTTTGACCAACGCAGCAAAATAAGAAAATTTAAACCAGGAGACTTCATGTTGGCATATTTTCCTATCCCAGGTTCTCGATTGCAAAATAAGTTTTCAGGACCCTACCGCATCAAGGAGTGCAGAAACAACCACAAGTACGTTCTTGAGACTCCAGATAGGCGGCGGAAGACCCAGTTGTGCCACGTCAACCTCCTGAAGCAGTATCAAGGTATTCCCCCCACTGTGTTGGTATCATTATTCACATTTAAAGGTCCATACCTCCAGAGTGAGACCTTCCCTGCTTCTCCTCCCTGAGAACTGAGAACTGGCACTAACACTGAGTCAGTGCCTTCCAACTCGGAAATCCTAACTGATCTTTATACCTATTTGCAGGACAGTAATAGTGCTCCTCTGATTAGAATCTTCAAGGAACATCAGAAGTTGTTCAGCGATGATCCACAGGAGTGTAATGTGGTTCAGCACGACATCCAACTACTCCCTGACACCCGGCCTATTCGTCAACCTTTCTACCGAATCAGCCCGAGCAAAATGGAGGTTATGCGTGCTGAAGTACAGTACCTCCTGGATCATGGGCTGGCCACCCCTTGTGAGTCCCCTTGGGCCTCACCCTGCATCTTGGTGCCGAAACCGCACGGTAAAGTGAGGCTGTGTACCGATTACCGGAAATTGAATCTTGTGACTGTCAAGGATGCTTACCCATTGCCTAGAATAGATGGCATTCTTGACGCCATTGGTAATGCTTGGTATTTATCCAAACAAGACTTACTCAAGGGATACTACCAAGTATGTTTGACAGAACGAGCTAAGGAAATATCTGCCTTCACCACTCCTTTTGGCCTTTACAGATATGAACGCCTTCCATTTGGACTATGTAATGCCCCGGCCACCTTCCAGCGAGCAGTCAACCGCGTCATCCATGGCTTAGATAACACCTACGCCTACTTGGATGATATCATTGTGGCAACCAACACCTAGAACGAACATCTGCTCCAGCTGCAACGATTGCTCGTCAAGCTCCTGACAGCCGGCCTCGCCATCAACTTGGGCAAGTCCACCTTTGCTAAAGGTAAAGTGCGTTTTCTTGGTCATGTGATAGGGAGTGGCAGCCTAGCTCCTTTAAACATACACACTCAAGCCATCCAGCTTTACCCACAGTCTACCACCAGGAAGCAGCTTCTGCACTTCTATGGTCTTGTCTCCTACTACCGTAGGTTTGTGAAGAATTTTAGTACGGTAGCGACACCATTGATCACTTTAACCAGCCCCAAGCAACGGTATTATTGGACCATTCAGCAAACCATTACTTTTGAACAACTTAAATCTCTGCTCTGTTCTAATCCAATTCTCGCCTCGCCAGATATCACGAAGCCTTTCATCCTCCATGTCGACGCCAGTGGTACCGGCATCGGGGGCGTCCTGATGCAACAACGAGGCGAGGAGGTTCTACCTGTTAGCTACTACAGCTACAAGTTAAAATCAAACCAGAAGAGTTACAGCACTATCGAGAAGGAACTCCTCTCCATCGTCCTGAACTTACAGCACTTTGCATCTTACCTACAAGGTGCTCAGTCTACCACCATCTACTCGGACCACAATCCCCTATGCTTCTTGCAGCAAGCCCAATTCAACAATCAATGACTTCTTCGATGGGCTTTGTATCTGCAGAATTTCAACCTGGAGATCTTCTACATCAAGGGTTCTGACAACATCATAGCAGACGCCCTCTACAGAGTCTATGAGGTAGAGGCAGCTCCACCTACCACTCTACCATCTGAAGACGTAACTTCAGCCATTAGAGCAGGCTTCGGGGGAGAGTTGTGACGATAATCTCTTTCAAGAGAGATTGAGCCTGCTCTTCCCCTACATAAAGTTACTTACATACATACAACAATAAGATGCTACCTTTAAGATACGTCTACCAGTAGCACAAAACGTTTTGACCACGAGGCAAACGTACCCTAAACTCCCCCTATTCCACACTCCCTCCATGCCGGCGCGCCATTGTCATCAACCAGCAAACTACCATTCCCAGCCTGCCTGCTTCTGATTGGTGACCCGCCGACTGCCCACTTGCACCTCAGCGCCCTCTACTTAGTCGATGTCTGGGCTTGAACCTGTCATTGAAGTTAGAATATCTTGTGCTCTCAAGCTGTGAACAACTAACTGATATACGCTTTGTCTATCAGGTGGATGTTTCTCAGCTAGCGCTTTATTCTCAGCACCTGCTTATTTCATTTTGTCTTTATATTATTCCTAGAGTAACGTCACCCTTGTTCTTAATTTTTATGTTATATTTTTTGACTTGTTTGTTTGCACTGTACATAGCCAAGGAATTGTCTTTGTTTTTAATTTGCTTTCAGTTTAATTAAAGTTTCATTGTTCATGCTATGTGTTTTGCGTGTATTCCCTTACTTTACCACAGACAACAGCCAAGCAGTCGATCTTTTTTTTCTTTAATGAGATAGGCATTGACACCAGCCATTAGGAGGACTGCCGAACATCTACTCTCCTTCATTTTTCCGTCACAATATATATAATATATATATATATATATATATATATATATATATATATATATATATATATATAATATATATATATATATATATATATATATATAATGTCGTACCTAGTAGCCAGAACGCACTTCTCGGCCTACTATGCAAGGCCGGATTTGCCTAATAAGCCAAGTTTTCCTGAATTAATATATTTTCTCTAATTTTTTTCTTATGAAATGATAAAGCTACCCATTTTATTGTGTATGAGGTCAATTTTTTTTAATTCGAGTTAAAATTAACGTAGATATATGACCGAACCTAACCAACCCTACCTAACCTAACCTAACCTATCTTTATAGGTTAGGTTAGGTAGCCGAAAAAGTTTGGTTAGGTTAGGTAGGTTAGGTAGTCGAAAAATAATTAATTCATGAAAAAATGGCTTATTAGGCAAATCGGGCCTTGCATAGTAGGCTGAGAAGTGCGTTCTGGCTACTAGGTACGACATATATATATATATATATATATATATATATATATATATATATATATATATATATATATATATATTTAGTCAGCAGGTTTTCTTTTAAACATGTCTCATTGAATATGACCGCATATTCTGTATTCACTATCTTCTGATTTAGGGCTTCTATCCCTCTAACTATTTTCTTAGCATCAGGGCTTAGCTGAAAGAGGAGTTCTCCAAAACTCATTTTCGTAATTTCAAGGTGAAGAAAAAAAAGTGAATTACTATAGAATGTATTACACTTATTTATGCAATTTGCACAACGTTTCGAACCTCCATGGTTCATTCTCAAGTGAAAAGAATTTACAGAACTGGTTGATTTATACCCGCACTGGGTCAGTTGATAAGACAATAAGGCAAAAACAAGTTGGATACATAAGGGATAAATGGGGGATGAAGCACATAAGAACATTAGAAGAAAGGTATCTGCGGAAGGCCTGTTGGCCCATACGAAGCAGCTCCTATCTACATACAAAGATTAATCAGGTGTAATTGGCCTGTTATTTTGAATAGTGTCTTCTGTGTTGGTGTTATGTTCTGGTCTTGTCCTTACTCTCATGGTGGGTAGAGTAAATAGTTCCGTGATTTGGGTGTTCATGGTAGGTTGTTCTATTCTTATGTGAATTGCTTCAAGAATTTGTAATCTTCTTGCATCTTGGGTTTTGTCTATTATGCAGGTATTTTTGTTCAACATTTCTCTTGTTAGGGTGATGTCATGAGCTTGTCTCATGTGATTCCTGTGGGCACCGGATTGAAGATGACATGTCAAACACCTCATCAGCTTGGTCGACGTCATACCTATGTACTTAAATTGAAGGTTACATCCTTCGTGGGGGCAAGTGTACATGTATACAACGCTTGACTGCTGTAGAGGGTTCTCCGTCGGCTTTGGGCTGTTTTTGATAAAGAGTTCAGAAGTCTTCTTGGTTATGTAGAATAAGATCAGGTTTATGTTTTGGTTAGGAGTAATGCTTTTCACTCCTTTACGGATTATTTCTTTCATTATTCTTTCCTCTTTTATATGTTGAATGTGCATGGTTGATTTGTAGTATAATTATATTGGAGGTATTGTGGTTTCTGTTCTAGGTTCAGGATTATACCATCGAGCCAAGTGTCTTCTTACAGCAGCGTTTATTTCCGCGTTGCTATATCCGTTGTTCACCAATACCTGAGTTACTCTTTCAAGCTCTCTAATCACCTTGGCTAATCTATGTATACTATGTTCCCGTGTGTACCCTCACAGACACACACACACACACTGTTCAAGTACGTCTGTGTACACCAGACCAAATTTCACTGGACTGACAAGATGTCGACAAGGGTGATTATTTCTTTGTCCACAGTTCATTTCATCTCTACAGGAGTTTATTGACAATGCGATGGAATACTTGACCCTGAATTCAGGCTTTAGAGAATATAAATCACCAGAAATACACACATAGGTACTTACTCATTATTACGGCCGGCCTCACACACTCGCACAATTATCATACATCAGGCACACTGCTGGCGGGTGGTTGGCCCCTGGCAGTGGAGGCTAGGCGGAGCTGGTACCTCTCATGGTTTCCTTCGTACAGGATTGCTTGATGTGTCTTTCGAACCCTCCCTCACAACACGGCCTGGTTTGCACCCTCGACCCATGGCGGTGAAGCGGTACGTTCGTACCCGGTGACGCGCAAAACGAATAGCAACTTACACAAACATGGGAAATCTGCCTTAAAACACTGACACGATTTTCCCCGTTCCCATCGACTGCTACAGAGCACTAGCAGGAAACAGAATGTCTATAATCACTGGTATGGGGATCCTCGAGTCTGTTACTGCTCGTATGCAAATTACCCACTTCCCAGATTTTTCTCACTCATTCCCCATCTTTCTACCCCTCGACGAGTACTCCTGCTGGATTCTGACTGTGCAGCTGGCGGTCTTAGTGGAGGCGGCAGTGGAGGAGCTGAGGAGACAGTCACCACGACGTCGTCTTGCCCAATTTGGCCGGATGGACAAGAGAGAGACGTCAGGCTATGGTGGTGACTGGAGCAGAATGATACCTTGAGGGAGGAACACCGGCGATTCCTGCGTCCTCCTTGAAAAAATCAATTAGAGGGAGGCACACAACGGCCTACCTTTCTCAACCAATCAGAGACGGTGAAGCATGGCCCTAGGGCACGCCAAAATGGCCGACCAGCACGGCGGCTCAAGATGGACGCCTGCCATTGCCTTGACGACGATGCTGGAGTGAGCGAGAGGCCCATGCTGCCCCAGGCCTCTCAAGATTCCCGCGCAAATCTTGAGTTTTCGCTCCAAGCCATACAATGAAAAGATTCTATCGGTTATATCTCTGTCCACAGACGTGCTACCCCGGCCAGGGTAACATTTCTGGAATGCTGATGACTGGGGCTCTCACATGAGCCCAAACACAAGATGTTTCGGTTACTGGTTACCAAACGTAAGTCTGCACTTAACAAGTGCACTTAGCAAGTGTACTGGTCTCCACAGGCATAAGAGCACCATTGTAAGGGAACTGTTGAACCATTCCCTCACACTCAGTTTCCACATGTGTCTCCTTGTTCACATATCTCCCATGTTAAACAGTTTATCCTTATCTACTCGGTGAATTCCTCTGAGAATTTTGTAGGTTGTGGTCATGTATCCCATTACTCTTCTGTCTTCTAGTGTCGTGAGGTGGATTTCATGCATCCTTACCTTATTACTTTATGCCTCTTAGTTCTGGACTAGCCTAGTGGCATTCCTCTGAACTTTTTCCAGATTCGTCTTGTACTTGACAAGGTATGCTAGGTGCGCATAGTCCAGAATCCTAAACCCCGGAGACACCAATCTCCGTGGTGTAGTGGTAAGACACTCGCCCGGGAGGATTTACTGGGCGCAAATCCTTAACCCAGCCTTTGTTTAACTCAACAGTAAAATGGGTACTTGGTTGTAAAAACGATTCTTCGTGGGGGTCGTATTCCATGGACCTGCCCGAAACGCTAAGCATACTAGTGGCTGTACAAGAATGTAACAACTCTTGTATATATGTAAAAAAATGGTCTTATATGTGGTATACTAGGTTCTGAATGATTCCTTACACAGGTTCCTGAAGGCAGTTCTGATGCTAGCCAGTCTTGCATACTTAGCAGATGATATACTTTTTATGTGGGCTTCAGGATACAAGGTTTGGTGTGATATCAACTCTTAGATCTTTCTCTCTGTCAGTTTCATGAAGGACTTCGTGTCCTATTTGGTATCCTGTGTCTGGCCTTCTGTTTCCACCGCCTAGTTTCATTACCTTACATTTACTCAGGTTGAGCTTTAGAATCCATTTGTTAGACCATTCAGTTTGTCTAGGTCATCATGTAGCCTCATACTGTCTTCCTCCTTCTCCCATACTGTCATCTTAATCCTCCTCATAATTTTGGCGTCATCAGCAAACAATTAGAGGAACGATTCTATACCCTCTGGGAGATCATATTGTGACGGTAACGCGTTGGTGTTCGGCTGTTCAAAGCTAGGGGTATGGCCTCGTCACATAGTATAAAAAAAATAGAAAATCTGGAACTTCGTCTGTGGTAAGGTAAGGAGAAGACACACAAAACACAAGTAAACTTTAACAATGGAATTTTAATTACGTTAAATAAATCAAAACATGAATAAAATGGACTTACAAATTCGTATAATAAAATCAATCAATCAAAATAATAAGAATAATTAAATGACACAATGAAAAGTTACGTTAAGACAAAATAACAAGAAGTGCAATATTCAAGTATATGAAAGGTGCTGGAATATTGGCTTTAAGCTATCACCTCTCTCAGTATACGTACGCTAAAGCTTACGTCTAGCAGGGAGAAGTGTTAACTGTGAAAGCACGGAATATTCTAAGGACTGAGGTCGTGGCGGCCCCAGACATCAAGTAGTATGGGGGGGTGGAGTGCAGTTGCAGCCCGACCGGCGACCAATCAGAGGAGCCGGCAGCAAGACGGGTAGTTTGGCGGTTTGAGTCTGAGCAGGTGTTCCTGGCTGCATACGTTTTGGGCTCTGGCAAACCTTGGAGATGTTGTTGTCGTTGTTGGACATTTCTTCCATAGTAGTTTTATATAGTTGTATCGACTTAATTGTGGAGGGAAGAGCAGGCTCAATCTCTTGAAGGAGATTATTGTCACAACTCTCCCCCGAAGCCTGCGGTTCTGGAAGAAGTACGTCGTTATGTGGTGGAGTAATGGATGGAGTCGCTTCTACTTCATAAACTCTGGAGAGGGCATCGGCTATGGTGTTGTCAGAACCCTTGATGTAGTGGATCTCCAGGTTGAAATCTTGTAAATACAGAGCCCATCGTAGAAGACGCTGGTTGGTGAATTGGGCTTGATGTAGGAAGCGGAGAGGGTTGTGGTCTGAGAAGATGGTGGTAGACCTGGCGCCTTGTAGGTACGGAGCGAAGTGTTGGAGGTTCAGGACGATGGATAGTAGCTCCTTTTCAATAGTGCTGTAGTTCCTCTGGTGTGGTTTCAGTTTGTAGCTGTAGTAGCTGACAGGTAGAACCTCCTCGCCTCGTTGTTGCATCAGGACACCACCAACGCCGGTACCACTGGCGTCGACATGAAGGACGAAAGGCTTGGTGATATCTGGAGAGGCGAGAATGGGGTTAGAACAGAGGAGGAATTTGAGTTGTTCGAAAGCAACGGTTTGCTGCATGGTCCAATTATACCGTTGCTTGGGACTGGTTAATAGAATTAGAGGTGTGGCGACTGTACTGAAATTCCTCACAAACCTACGGTAGTAGGAGGCAAGACCAAGGAAGCGCAGGAGCTGCTTCCTGGTGGTAGGCTGTGGATACTGTTGGATGGCTTGAGTGTGTGAGTCTAACGGAGCTATGCTGCCACTCCCAATAACATGACCCAGATAACGCACTTTACCTTTCGCGAAAGTGGATTTGCCCAGGTTGATGGTGAGGCCGGCTGTCAGGAGCTTGGAGAACAGACGTCGCAGCTGGAGCAGATGTTCACTCCAGGTGTTGGAGGCTACGACGATATCGTCCAGGTAGGCGTATGTGTTATCCAAGCCCTGGATGACACGGTTGACAGCTCTTTGAAAGGTGGCCGGGGCATTACATAGTCCGAAAGGAAGGCGTTCATATCTGAAAAGTCCAAAAGGAGTGATGAAGGCAGATATCTCTTTAGCGCGCTCCGTAAGACACACTTGATAGTACCCCTTAAGCAAGTCCACTTGGGACAAGTACTGGGCACTACCAATGGCATCAAGGATGTCATCTATCCTTGGCAAGGGGTAAGCATCCTTGACAGTTACATTGTTCAGTTTACGATAGTCGGTACATAACCGCACCTTACCTTGGGGTTTGGGCACCAAGATACAAGGTGAGGCCCAGGGGGACTCACAAGGTGTAGCCAGTCCATGATCCAAGAGGTACTGCACCTCAGCACGCATGACTTCCTTCTTGCTCGGGCTGATTCGGTAGAAGGGTTGACGAATCGGCCGGGTGTCGGGGAGCAGTTGGATGTCGTGCTGGGTAACATTACACTCTTGGGGATCATCTCGGAACAACTCTTGATGTTCTCTGAAGATCTTGACGAGAGGTGCACTATGATTATCCTGAAAGTATTTGGGAAGATCATTAAGGATTTCGGAATTAGAAAGCGCTGACTCCTTGTCAGTGCTTTCGGGAGGAGAAGCTGGGAAGGTCTCACTGTGGATGTAGGGTTCTGTGAAGGTGGAATAGTTAATTAGGACAGTGGGAGGAGTACCATTATAATGCTTCAGGAGGTTGACGTGGCACAGCTGGGTCTTCCGCCGCCTATCTGGAGTCTCTATGACGTAGTTGTTGTTATTCCTGCACTCTTTGACGCGGTAGGGTCCTGAAAACCTGTTTTGTAAAGGTGAACCTGGGATAGGGAAGTATGCAAGGACGAAGTCTCCCGGCTTGAATTTTCTTACTTTGCTGGTCTGGTCGTAATGAGTCTTCATTCTCTCCTGGGCTTTCAATAGATTATCATGGGCAAAGCGGTGGACTCTCTCTAGAATGTGTTGAAGGTTTTGAAGAAACTGGGGCACATTCTGATGCTCACTGAAGGTGGCATCTCTGAGAGAGTCTTTGAAAGCCTTAAGGGAAGTACGGCACTTACGGCCGTAGAGCATCTCATAAGGAGATACTCCTAGGGACTCATTGGGGAGACTTCTGTAAATACACATTATAAGGTCAATCTGCTTATCCCAATCCTTAGAGGTTTCACTACAAAACTTTTTCAAGAGTGCTTTGATTGTCTGATGACTACGTTCAAGAGAACCCTGTGAAGCAGGATGATAGGGGCTGGACAATACCTGTTTGATGTTGAACTCCTCCAGTGTCCTTTTGAAGAGATCACTGGTGAAGTTGGTACCACAGTCGCTCTGAATCTCCCTGGGAAATCCGTATTGAGTGAAGATCTTCAATAGATGTTTTATAACCGTAGGAGCCGTGATGTTCTTCACTGGAACTGCTATGGGAAATCTGGTGGTAGGACACAGGATGGTTAGGATGTAGGCGTTACCTGAACTGGTCCGAGGTAAAGGACCAACACAGTCTATTATGAGTCTGTGGAAAGGTTCCGCAGGCACCTGTATGGGAATCAGTGGCGCTCTGGGAATGGAGATGTTCGGTTTGCCTGCCATCTGACATGTATGACACTGTTTTACGTACTGTTTGACGTTATTTACCATACCTGGCCAGTAGTAGTCTTGACGAATTCCATGGTAAGTCTTGTTGAAGCCGTAGTGGGAGAGCGCTCCGTGGGCCAGGTGTAGAATAGTGGGCCGCAGGCTGGTGGGAATCACAAGTTGTTCGATGTTGGCCCAATCGTCCTCCTCCTTCAGTTTACTGGGTCTATATCTGCGGTAGAGCAAGTCGTTCTCTAGGAAGAACCCAGGAATACTGTCGGGTTGAGTCTCAGCCTGGAAAAACAATGGTGTTAAAGTAAGATCTTCCCTCTGCAACTTACGGAACTCCAACTTGGTCAGATGCGGGGGGAGTTTCTGAGGGTCTTGAGGGACAGCGGTAGCAGTAGAGTCAGCTGGCTGTGGACGTGCGGCTTGTGCACGGGTGGTCACGAGAACCGGAGGAGAAACTTCATCACTTTCTTGCACCTCTGCTGGAACATACTCTAGAATAGGGTTACTTGGCACAGAGTTACACACCTGGGGTTTGTCCATGACGATGAGGTTGGTTGGTTGCAGGTCTTCTGCCAAGTCGTTGCCTAGGAGAAGTTGCACTCCAGGCATGGGAAAAGGCTTTTCCCTGACGGCGACTTGGACTTCCCCGTTCACGTAGGGACAATCCAGGTGGACTCTGGCGAGAGGGTATGGAGTGGTAGCAGTGAGGTCAGTGATGAAGACAGTTTCTCCGGTGTAGGTGATGTTGGGCACAGCCGACTTCAAGATGATCGATTGTAGAGCCGCTGTGTCCCTCAAGATCTTCAATTTGAAACGTCCCTCCGGATTTGAACCGTTGGCAGAGACAGTTCCAGTATACAGGTGGTTACTGAAAAGAGAAAGATCATTAACATCAACACCAACATTCATCACAGGCTTACCGGGCTTAGGAGGAGTTGGTTTGGGTTTTTGTTGGTCAGTGGTTCCCTTGTATTGAGACTTACCACACTTGTCTATGGTATGTCCATAGAGTCTACAATACTTGCAGTACAGTTGTGAACCAGCTAGATCGGGGCCCACTTTCTCGTAACTGTACCACGACTTCTTACTGGAGGATGGTTCGGGTGTCAGCCGGTGGATGAGGCTGTAAGTGTCAGCCGACTTAGCACACTTCAGGTAGTCGGTTTCTTCTTTATCTGCTAAGTAGAGGCGGACAGGAGGCGGCACACGTCTCAAGAATTCTTCAACAAGCATCAGGTTGACGAGTTCTGCAAAAGTAGAGACATGTGCTGCTTCCAGCCATTTCATGAAATACCTCCGTTTCGTGTTAGCAAACTCGAGGAAGGTAGTGGTACTTGCCTTCAGGTGGTCACGGAATTTCCTTCTATAACTTTCTGTGGAAAGTAGGTAGGCGTCCAACACTGCTTGTTTCAGAGTGTGGTAGTCATTCTCAGACGCCAAAGTACTGAGTGTGACTGCAGCTCTACCTGTAAGATGGACTCTGAGAAGTGTGGCCCATTGGTCGACAGGCCAACTGAGTTGATTAGCAAGGGTTTCAAAGGTGGTGAAAAACACATCAACTTCTGCTTCTACAAAGGATGGCATTAACTTACTTGCATGTGATATATTAAAACTGACGGGAAGATTGGCAGTAGCTTGCTGGCGTTGAGCGAGGTGTGAAGTTTCCAACGTGTATTCTCGTTGACGACACTCTAGAGCCAGAGTCGCTTGTTGCTTGTCATGTTCACGTTGCATCTCCAACTCGCGTTGTTTTGTTTCAAGCTGTACGCGTTCCCGCTCCTGGAGTGTTTTAAGCTGTACGCGTTCCCGCTCCTGGAGTGTTTCAAGCTGTACGCGTTCCCGCTCCTGGAGTGTTTCAAGCTGTACGCGTTCCCGCTCCTGGAGCATTGCAACCTCATGTTCCTGGAGGGCGAGTTCACGTTCCTTGTGGGCGATTTCTCGTTCTTGTTCTTCTCTCCTCAAAGTAGTTTCACGTTCTCTGAGGGTGATTTCTCGTTCTTGTTCTTCCCTTCGTATGGCAGCTGTTCGTTCTTGTTGTTCGAGGGCTTCCCTTTGTTGTTCACGTTCAATCTTGGCCAGCTCTAGTTTGAGTTTCATCGTTGCCAAATCAGTTTTATCTGCAATATAGTAAGTTTCATGAGTTTCAGAGTCTATCTTACCTTGCTCTAGGAAATGATCCAGCAACAGGTTGTGTATTTCACTCTTGTTGGCTTGGTAGGGAACTGTTAGTTGATACTCATGTGCAAGAATTTGTAATTCTGTCTTCTTGGCATGACTTAAAGTCCCTATTGCACCTGCTGGATCTGCACGGAAAGCTTGGAGACGAAACATGGTGAAATTAGCAAATAAAGGTACAACGAATATTCAATAGTGAATGTCAGAAACAGGACAACGTGGCAACTGGTACCTATCCTGTGGGATCTTTAACAATTAAAGTTAAGTAAAAGATGTTAAATGATTAAATTAAATCAAGGGCGCAGGAAATCTTGTACCCGGTACTCATGTAAGAGGATAAGGGCAAGAAAATCCTACTAACAAATGAAACAGAGTTTCGAAAACAAATGAAACAGTAAATTGCCTCAAAAGTAAAATTGGTAGTCCAAGGATGTAGGCATACCTTGCCAAGTCTCTATAGGACATAAAGCAAGTTTTTCCTACTGAATTTAATATGATACTTACAGAATTAGCGAACTTTTGTGCTCTGAAAAGTAAGCTAATTCCCTACCGTTGTATGTATCATCATCTCTGACTGACGTGTAGGGGTGCGAGGTGTCAACTGGTGACGAGAACTGCTGCTGAGGTCCCAATTCAGCAACTAAAGTTCGAGCTAGAGGAACTATGGCCCTCTTTTTCCTCCTACAGTCAGATTGCAGAAGATTGGGTACTCTTGACCCGGGGCAGACCACAGTACCAGGGTACCAATATGATGATCTGTCAAAATGAGAAATATCCAAGGGACAAAGATGGTAAACACGAGTAATAACACGGAGGGAGAGATGACCAATTAAGAGTATGACTGCGGCCTACAGTCACCACGTAATCCAAAGTTGTCTCACCTTCACCATATGTTACTCTCGTAATGCACAATACACCGCACCTTATAAAAAATGAAATTGAATATGAAAAATAGCAAAGCTACGTTAACAAAGTTAAATACGCTTACCATAAATTACCACTTGGCACCAGTACCTGAGTGAAGCTCCTAGGACAGGCCCCCATATAATATGTGACGGTAACGCGTTGGTGTTCGGCTGTTCAAAGCTAGGGGTATGGCCTCGTCACATAGTATAAAAAAAAATAGAAAATCTGGAACTTCGTCTGCGGTAAGGTAAGGAGAAGACACACAAAACACAAGTAAACTTTAACAATGGAATTTTAATTACGTTAAATAAATCAAAACATGAATAAAATGGACTTACAAATTCGTATAATAAAATCAATCAATCAAAATAATAAGAATAATTAAATGACACAATGAAAAGTTACGTTAAGACAAAATAACAAGAAGTGCAATATTCAAGTATATGAAAGGTGCTGGAATATTGGCTTTAAGCTATCACCTCTCTCAGTATACGTACGCTAAAGCTTACGTCTAGCAGGGAGAAGTGTTAACTGTGAAAGCACGGAATATTCTAAGGACTGAGGTCGTGGCGGCCCCAGACATCAAGTAGTATGGGGGGGTGGAGTGCAGTTGCAGCCCGACCGGCGACCAATCAGAGGAGCCGGCAGCAAGACGGGTAGTTTGGCGGTTTGAGTCTGAGCTGGTGTTCCTGGCTGCATACGTTTTGGGCTCTGGCAAACCTTGGAGATGTTGTTGTCGTTGTTGGACATTTCTTCCATAGTAGTTTTATATAGTTGTATCGACGTAATTGTGGAGGGAAGAGCAGGCTCAATCTCTTGAAGGAGATTATTGTCACAATATACATATATTTGAAACAGTATAGGTCGAAGGACTGAACCCTGCGGGACTCCACTGGTGATGCCTTGCCAATCTGATACCTCACCCCTCGCAGTGATTTGCTATCTTAAGTTTCTTAGGTACTCCATTATCCAATGGAGTTCCTTTCCTTTTACTCCTGCTTGCATCTCCAGCTTTTGCACTAGTCTCTTGTGTGGTACTGTGTCAAAGGCTTTCTGGCAATCCAAAAATATACAGTTTGCCCACTCCTCTCCTTGCCTAATTTGTGTTGCATGGTCATAGAATTCAATTAATCCGGTGAGGCATGACTTGCCATCCCTGAACTCCTGCTGATGATGTGTTTCAAAGTTCTTTCGCTCCAGATATTCCACTAGTTTTTTTCGCACAATCCTCTCCATCAACTTGCATGGTATGTAAGTTAGGGACACTGGCCTGTAGTTCAGTGCCTCCTGTCTATCCCCTTTCTTGTGTATCAGGACTTCATTGGCCGTCTTCCAAATTTTGGCAGTTCTCCTGTTACCAGTGATTTGTTATACACAATGGAGAGTGGAAGTCACAGTGCTTCTGTTCCTTCCTTTAGTATCCATGATAAGATTCTATTTAGGTCTATAGCCTTTATCACACTCAACGCTATAAAATCATCCTTACATCCCCACTGGTAATCCCAATCTCCTCTAGTGGTGCCCGGTTAACTATTCCCTCTCTTATCTCTGGGACTTCTCTTTGCTCTGATGTGAACAACTCCTGGAATATCTTATGGAGTTCCTTGTACACTTTCTTGTCGTTTGTGGTGAATCTTTCGGCCCCTATCCTCAGTTTCATTACCTGTTCCTTCACTGTTGTTTTTCTCCCGATGTGGCTGTGCAGCAATTTAGGCGGAGTCTTTGCTTTGCTTGCTATGTCATTTTCGTAGTGCCCCTTCTATCTCTCTTCTCAGCCTTCTCATTTCGGTCACTCTGGAATCTTTCTCTGCTCTCAAATGTCCTGTTATTTCTATAGTTTCTCCACTCCCTTTTACTTTGTAGCTTTGCTAGCTTATATCTCTGATTAAACCATGGGTTTCTCATCTGCATTTTGATTTTTTCCTTTTCGACTGGGAAAAGTTTGTCTGCTGCCTCTATACACTTCTGTGTGATGTAGTCCATCGTGTCTTTTGCCGTCTTTGCCTTGATATCTGTTTCCCCATGTTAAATCTGTTAGGAGTTTTCTTATCTCATCATAGTTTACCTTTCAGAATGGCAGGCTTTTTATTTTCAGGTCCTTTCCTTGAGTAAATTAACCCCTCGACCTGATACTCCAACGTCAGTACACTGTGATCGTTCATTCCTACTGGAGCGTCGAAACCGATATCCCTTATATCGGAGTCGTTCAGAGTGATGACTAGTTTGAGTCTCGCTGGTTCATCATTGCTTCTTATTCCTGTGGGACCCCTGACATGCTGGCCTAAAACGTTTTTTGTCGCAACCTCCAATAGTTTACCTCTCCATGTTTCCTCACCTCCATGCGGTTCCTTCTTCTCCCAGTCTATCCTTCCGTGATGGAAGTTCCCCTTAATGAGCAGATGGGATAGATTTCTGAAGTCAGCAGAGGTTGCCTTCTCAATTAAAATGTTAACTGTCATGTTGTTTCTGTCATACTCTTGCCTGGATCTCCTGGCATTTGGTGGAGGGCTATATATCACTGCTACTACTACTCTTGATCCTCCCATCGTCATGGTGCCTGTTATGTAGTCTCTGAACCCCTCACAGCTTGGGATAACCATATGGCCCTTTAAAACCCCATTCCTTTCCTATCAGTAGGGCCACTCCGCCTCCTCCACTTCCTTTTTTTTTTTCCTTATTACAGTCTAGTCATGGGAAAACACCTAATTCGTTATGATTCCAGAGAGTTTTGTTTCCATGAGTCCAATTACATCTGGGTTCATTTCTTGTGCTCTTTCTCAAAGATCACTCTAAAGATCACCTTAAGGCTGATTCTCTTCTGTCCATCCTCAGTTTCTGTTGATTCCACTGGAGTAGGGGAAACAGGGAGGGTGCACAATGGGACCCTCTCAATCCGGACCCCTTAAAGGGACATCGTACCCCTTTAAGGGTCCCCCTGGTCCCCCTAGGAAGGGAGACCTATAGGATATGGGGTGTTAGGAGGCTGGGAGGATCAGGTATGGGGAGGGTGGAGGCAAAAGGGGGGCTTGGGGGAAGGGGGAGAAGGAAGGGCTTGAGAAGGTTGGGGAGAGGATAGGGTTTGGGGAGTGTGGAAGGTTTCATGGTAAGGGAGTAGTGAGGGCTTGGGGGTGGAGGAGAGGGGAGGGCTTGCTGAGCAGAAGAGGAGGGTGGGCTTGAGAGGTGAGAGGGGGTGGGTGGAAAAAGAAGGGCTTAGGGGGCTAGAGGAGATGCGAGGGCTCTAGGGGGGGTAAGGGAGAATGGAGGGCTTAGGGGATGATGCAGAAGGGAGGGCTTCGGGGGTGGGGCAAAGGGAGGGTTGGGGGGGGGTGAAGAAGGAAGGTCTTGAGAGAGGGGGTTGTGGGGGGGGGGTGAAGAAGGAAGGTCTTGAGAGAGTGGGTTGTGGGGGGAGGGTGGCCTAGGTGGGCTTTTAGTGGCGGGGGGCTGGTAGGGGTTGGGGCAGGTAGGGCTTCTATTGGGTGGAAGGAGGGGGGGTGATGCTCCTCCCACTGGGGCTGTTGAACTACCTGTAGAGGGTTCCCCACTTCCCTTTGGGATTGTTGGGTTCAGGGCTGTAGTGCCCTGATTCCTTTCTCTCATTCTGGACTCCTTCCTCACTGCTGCTGCCCTCATTCTCTCCTTTTTTGTCATATCCCTATGCAGAAATACCGTTTTGAACTTCAGTACATTGAATACCTGGTTGATACCTGGTTAATGGGATTCTGGGTGTTCTCTACTCCCCAAGCCCGGCCCGAGGCCAGACTTGACTTGTGAGAGTTTGGTCCACCAGGCTGTTGCTTGGAGCGGCCCTCAGGTCCACATACCCATCACAGCCCAGTTGGTCCGACACTCCTTGAAGAAAACAATCTAGTTTCCTCTTGAAGATGTCCGCGGTTGTTCCTGCAATATTTCTGATGCTCGCTCGTAGGATGTTGAACAACCGGGGACCTCTGATGTTTATACAGTGTTCTCTGATTGTGCCCATGGCACCTCTCCTCTTCACTGGTTCTATTCTGCATTTTCTTCCATGTCGTTCACTCCAGTACGTTGTTATTTTACTGTGCAGATTTGGGACTTGTCCCTCCAATATTTTCCACGTGTATATTATTTGGTGTCTCTCTCGTCTCCTTTCTAGAGAGTACATTTGGAGAGCTTTGAGACGATCCCAATAATTTAGGTGCTTTATCTCGTCTATGCGTGCAGTATATGTTCTCTGTATTCCCTCTATTTCAGCAATCTCTCTTGCTCTGAAGGGGAAAGTGAGAACTGAGCAGTACTCAAGACGGGACAACACAAGTGATTTGAAGAGTACAACCATTATGATGGGATCTCTGGACTTGTAGGTTCTCGTAATCCATCTTATCATTTTTCTGGCTGACGCAATACTTGCTTGGTTATGCTCCCTAAACCTTAGGTCCTCGGACATCATTATTCCTAAATCCTTGACATGCTGTCTTCCTACTATGGGCAGATTCGAATGTGTTTTGATTCCTATATTATGTTTAAGATCCTCATTTGCCGTATCTGAGTACCTGGAATTTATCACAGTAAAACGTCATGTTATTTTCTGCTGCCCAATCGAAAACTTTGTTAATATCTGTTTGTAGTTTATCAATGTCTTCAGCGGACGTAATTATCATGCTGATTTTTGTATCATCTGCAAAGGATGACACGAAGCTGTGACTTGTGTTTTTGTCTATATCTGATATGAGAATAAGGAACAACAGTGGTGCAAGGACTGTACCTTGAGGTACAGAGCTTTTAACTGCGCTCGGAATCGATTTTACTTGATTGACTATTACTCTTTGTGTTCTGTTCGACAGGAAATTGAGTATCCAGCGCCCTACTTTACCAGTTATACCCATTGACCTCGTTTTGTGTGCAATCACTCCATGGTCACATTTGTCGAATGCCTTTGCAAAATCTGGGTATATGACATCTGCATTATGATTTTCTTCTAATGCCTCAGTGATTTTGTCATAGTGGTCAAGTAGCTGTAAGAGGCATGATCTTCCTGCTCTAAATCCATGTTGGCCTGGATTGTGGAGGTCATTGGTTTCCATGAATCTAGTGACCTGACTCCTGATCACTCTCTCATATACTTTTATTATGTGGGACGTTAGTGCAACTGGTCTATAATTCTTTGCCAATGCTCTGCTACCACCTTTGTGTAGAGGGGCAATGTCTGCTGCTATAAGCGCATCTGGTATCTCCCCTGTGTCCAAGCTCTTCCTCCACACTATACTGAGTGCCTGTGCTACTGGCACTTTGCATTTCTTTATAAATATTGAATTCCATGAGTCTGGGCCCGGGGCTGAGTGCATGGGCATATTGTAAATTTCTCTTTCAAAATCTGCTACGCTCGGGTTGATATCAGTTATATTTACAGGTGTTTGAATATCATTCATAAAGAAATTGTCCGAATCTTCCGCTTTCATACTGTGTATCGGTGTGCTAAACATGTCCTCATACTGCTTTTTTAGGATTTCACTAATTTCTTTGTCAACCTCAGTGTATGAACCTTCACTAATACGAATAGGTCCAATACTGGCAGTGGTTTTCGCTTTTGATTTAGCATATATGAAGAAATATTTTGGGTTTTTCCTTATTTCTTGAATTGCTTTCTGTTCTAGTTGCCTTTCTTCAGTCTGATAGGAATGCTTTAGTCTCTGTTCGATTTCTTCAATCTCCCTGTTTAAATTATTTTTTCTTTGTATGGAGAGTCGTGTCTGCTTAAGCATTTCCGTTAATTTTTTCCTTCTTTTGTAATGTCGCCTGCATTCTCTTTCTACATTTGACCTCTTTCTGGCTTTCCTCAAAGGAACATGTTTCAGACAGACTTCATATGCTTCAGATGTCAGTTTTTCTACTCCTTGTGTAGGATTTTTTTTTCTTAGAACATTTTCCCCATTGAATGTTTGTAAGTTTCCTGTTTATTTTCTCCCAGTCTATTCTCTTATTATTAAAATTGAATTTATTGAATAACCCTTCTCGCTTGTTGTTTCTCTTAGGCCTACTTGGGAATAGTTTGCTCTTACTTCCTAAAACGTCCTCTTTTGTGTTCTCATTTGTAAATACTACTTTATCAATCGATCTCTGTCCTTTTTTGTACTGGCCAAGCCTGAAAACCTTTTCTATATTCTGTTCATCTCACTCCATCTGTACCCCTTTAAGGATCACTTTAACTGCAGCTTTGTCCTTTTCTCTTCACTCCACTGAACTGGCCCCTACTTGTATCTTAATACCTACTGTGACAACTGCTCTTTTCCTCTCTATCGACCAGCTAGTACATCTTGCTTCTTCCTGAGAAGTAGCAACTTTCATGACAATTTCCTTTACTGCAGACATTGCTTCAGAGCTCTTACTAATTGTATCTGCAAATGAGGGATGTATTGTAGAAAACCCCTTCTACAGATACATTTACAGCTTCCTGAGGGATGGTTCATGTTTGGTATCGAGGAGGATTCTCTTTTAGGATTTTTATATCATCCTTCTCCTCCTTCAGCTCATCCTGCATGTTGGTTACTGTCTCCCTCATTACCCTCAGTTCTTCTCTGATTTGGCTCCACATGTGAATGATTGCCTCCTTAAACAAGTCATCTTGTCCCTCACCTCCCTCTAATTTTTAGTGTCTCCCTGTCATGTTTGTTCCCTATTCCAAATCTTCAATTAAATGTGTACTCACCTAGTTGTGCTTGTGGGGGGGGGGGGGGGGGGGTTAGTTTCAGCTCTTTGTTCCACCTCTCAATTGTCAATCAACAGGTGTAGACGTTCCTGATCCTATTGGGCTCCATCATATGTACACTTAAAACTGTAAATGGAGTCTGCCTCCACCACATCACATCTAAATGCTTTCCATTTATTAACTTCTCTGACACTAAACAAATTCTTTCTAATGCGTTTGTGGCTCATTTGGGCACTCAATTCCCACCTGAGTCCCCTAGTGAGAATGCCCTTTGTGTTAAACTGTTTTTGTCTATTTTATCAATTCCTACGAGAATCTTGTATGTGGTGATCAGGTTACCCCTAACTCTCTTATCTTCCAGCGACGTGAGGTTTAATTCCCGTAGTCTCTCTTGATAGTTCATGCCCCTCAGTTCGGGCACTAGTCTGTTGTCAAACTAGTCAAACTTCTGAGCATTCTTCAATTCAGTTTTATGCTTGAAGTGATTTGGACTCCATGCTGGAGCTGCATACTTCAGGATTGGTCTGATATCTGTGGTTTACAAGGTTCTTACACAAGTTTCTGAAGGCTGTTCTTATGTTGGCCAACCTGGCATATACTTCTGAGGTTATCCTCTTGTGGGGGTTTGGTCTGGTGAGATATCAACCCCCAAGTCTTTCTCTCTCTCTGATTCTGGAATAATTTCATCTTTCAAATGATACCTTGTATCTGACATTCTGCTCCCTACACCTATCTACATTATTTTACATTATCTCGGGTTAAACTCTAACAACCTTTTGTTGTACCATTCCTTCAGTTTGTCCAGGTCTTCTTGAAGCCTCATGCTATCCTCCTCTGTCTTAATCTTTCTCATAATTGGGCATTCTTGGCAAAAATTTAGAGAAATGAGTGTTTACCCTCTGGAAGATCATTTATGTATATGAGAAACAGGATAGCTCCGAGTACAGAGTCCTGTGGGTCTCCGCTTTTGACTTCCCGGCAATCTGACGTCTCACCACTCACAGAAACTCTGCTTCCTATTACTTAGGTACTCCCTAATCAATTGGAGCACCCTACCAGTTACTCTTGCCTGTTTCTCCAACTTATTCATCAGCCTCTTATGGGGTTCAGTGCCAAAAGGCTTTCTGACAGTCCAAGAAGATGCAGTCATCCCAACTTTCTCTCTCTTGCTTAATCTTTGTCACCTGATTATAGCATTCTATTAAACCTGTGAGGCAAGATTTACCATCTCTGAAGCCATGTTGGTGGTGTGTCACTACGTCTCCCATCTCCAGTGACCTACTATACACCACAAAGAGTGGCAAACAAAGTATTTCTGTGCACTTTTTCAGTACCCATGGTGACATTCCGTCTGGATCAATAACCTTTCTCACGTCCAGATCCAGCAGATGCCTCCTTACCTCATCTCTGATAATTTCGAACCCTTCCATGGACCCCTGGTTTACTGCCGCCTCTCAAAGCACAAGGAATTCATCTCGTTTTATTGTGAAGACTTCCTGTAATAATTTGTTGAGTTCTTAACATACTTCTTTGCCATTCTCTCTGTACCTGTCCTCGTGCACTTTAAGTTTCATCACCTATTCTTTCACTGTTGTTTTACACTTGACATGGCTGTGGAACAGTTTTGAATCGGACTTGGATTTGTTTACTATCATTTTCATACTGTCTTTCTGCTTCTCTTCTGACACTAACATACTCATTCCTGGCTCTCTGGTATCTTTCTCTACTCTCTGCTGTTCTGTTATTACTGATGTTCCTCCATGCCTTTTTGTTCCTTCCCTTTGCTTCCATACATGCCCTATTAAACCATGGATTCTTCTTTTGCTTCTCATTTTTTTCTTTTGGGTTGGGAAAAACGTGTTTACTGCCTCCTGACACTTTTTTGGGTGACATAGTCTATCATGTGTTGTAGTCTTAGTTCCCAGTTCTGTGTCCTACAGTATTTCTCTTAGAAATTTTCTTATTTCATCATAATTTCCCTTTCGATACGCCAGCCCCTTGTTTTCTAGTTCTTTTTGGAGGAATATTATTCCTACCTCTACCAGGTACTTGAATATCAGTACACCATGATTATTCATTCTTAAGGTAGCTTAGAGATTAACATCCCTTATATCCAACTCATTCAGGGTAAATATCAGATCAAGCATTGCTGGTTCATATTTTCCTCTCATTCTTGTCGGTTCCTTGATGTGTTAGCTTCAAACGTTTCTTGTTGTCTCTTCTAGCAGTTTAGCTCTCCATATGTCCGGTCCTCCATGTGGGTCTCTGTTCTCCCAACCTATCTTCCCATGATTGAAGTCTCCTATGATTAGCAGTCTGGATCTGTTCCAGCTGGCGACAGAAGCTGTCCCATCTATTATATTAATGGTAGCAATGTTGTTTCTATCCTATTCTGGTCTGGGTCTTCTGTCATTTGGTGGTGGGTTATATATGACTACTACTATAAGCTTGTGCCCTCCAATTGCTATGTTACCTGTTATATAGTCACTGAAACCTTCACAGCCCTGAATAAACATCTCAAAACTCCAGATATTTCTTTTCAGCAGAGCTACACCATCTCCTCCTCTTCCGGCTCTCTCTTTCCTCACTACATAAAAATCCTGCACAAATTCTGCAATTTGTTATGGTTTTCGTTAGCTTTATTTCTGTGAGTGCTATTATCTCTGGGTTTTCTTCTAGTGCCCATTCTCCAAGTTCACTGGTTTTATTTGTAATTCCATCTATGCTAGTGTACATTGCCTTGAAGCTCACTTTCTTCTGTTCATTCACATGTCAGCATCTTGGTGAGTGTTCTGCTGATGGAGGAAACTGTTACATAGGTGTGAAGATTTGTGAGGTGGTTAACATGGTCTCAAAAGATACTGGTGTGAGGGCGGGGGAAGGGGGGGGGGGTGGGTCAGTGCAAGATTTAGACTGGGAGGGGTATGGGGTAAGGAGGGAAGGGAGACATTGAGGATATGGGGTGAGGAAGGGGGAGGCAGGGAAAGTATGGGATGAAGGGGGAGGGGGGAAAGGGGGGATGGGGAACATGCTGGGAATTGGGAGGGGTGACAAGGTGGGTATGGGGTGAAAGGGGAGGGAGAGATTACTGAGCATTTGAGTGTGGGCAGGGAGGGTTCGGGGTAGGGAAGGTTGCTATGTGGAGGAGGGTAATGGTGTTGCCCTCCCCTCTGGTGTTGCTGGGATGCTGGTCGTGGGGTTCCCCCTTACATCTGGGAATATTGTTTTTGGAGCTGTGATTTCCTGGTTTTCTCTTCTCACTATCTATCCTTCCTTGCTTCTGTTGCCATGGCTTACTCCTCTCTTGTCATGTCCCTCAAGAGGAATACTTCTTTGTTGTCTCACATATTGCAGTTGGCTCTTCCTAGCTAGAATATTCTTCTTCTTGGTCTCGTTTGCGAACATTATCTTTACCAGGCAGTCTCTGTCCTTGTTGTACCAGCCTAACCTGAAAAATATTTCAATGCTATGTTCAGCAACTTCCATCTTTAACAATTTAAGTATTTCATTCACTGCCATTCTGTTCTAACCATTCCATTCTGTCCTATTGGACCCTTCTGTTCTTTAATGCCCCTCACTATAACTGACTTCTTTCCAGAACATGAACCATCTTCTCTTTGAATGATTATCTGATGCTCAGCCTTAGTGTTATGGTATCGACACCATCACCGGAGAAATGAGTAGCGATTTCTGTGTCATCTATGGATCTGCACTCCAACTCCTAGGTATTGGTAGTAGTGTAAACTGGGCCAATGACCGGCAATTTTGATTTTTTCCCATGCCGGTTTCTGGCCCCTGGGTTTTACGAACTTTTTTCTCATGCCGGTCATTGGCCCCTGGGTTTTACAAACTGTTTTCACCATGCTGGTCATTGGCCCCTGGGTTTTACAAACTGTTTTCACCATGCCGGTCATTGGCCCCTGGGTTTTACGAACTGTTTTCACCATGCTGGTCATTGGCCCCTGGGTTTTACGAACTGTTTTCACCATGCCAGTCATTGGCCCCTGCCATTTTCGCTCAAGGGGATTAAACGGCCGCCTCCAGTCATCCCAAAATTTCGTTAGCTCAGTGACCCAGCACAGGCATGTTAAAGGGGATTAAAAAGCCTGTCATTAGCCCCATGGTTTTTCACGAATTTTCTTTCATGGCCGGTCCCATGCACAGGCATAGCCAATGGTCAATGACGTCACCAGCTAGCCTTCCTGCACAGGCACGATCAAGGGGATTAAAAAGCCGGCCTGTGAGTCGCGTGTTTTGCGTTAGGCTGGCAACACACGTGCAGTTTTAACTGACAGTTATGACTGTTCAGTTATAACTGTCACAGTTCAAATTGACCTCAGTTAAAAATGAAATGCACACACACACACACAGTTCAATCCCTCAGTTTTACCATGGATTCCGAGGAGTACGATCTTGCCGCTCTTGGTATATTCTTTGTAATGCTACAAGCAAATAGAAAAAAGAAAACTAAGAAGCGTAAGCAGTGGTGCAAAAAGTGGTTACTAAGGCGAAATCAATGTTCTGATATTAAATTGTTAAAGGAATTAAGTGAAGAACCAATTGATTTTCTCAATTATTTGTACGATCAAGGGGATTAAAAAGCCGGCCTGTGAGTCGTGTGTTTTGCGTTACAACAGTGGTCCAGAAACCTAATGTAAAATACCATCAAACCTAGTCTATTTTAAATTTCCTATTTACTTCCAACTATCGTCCATTGCAAAAGGGGAAGCAACACAGAGCATGAACTATCATGTTTCTCCGAGTTCTCCCCTATCAGTCATTTATATGAAAACAGTCCCCTGCCAGGCATGGTGACTTCAATGCGATTTCAGTACTAATCCAATATTGTTCCATAACGCATAAATATATATATATGCACGTACATAAATATATATGCACATCTCCCATTCACTCAAAAACATGCCTCTCCACACCTTGCTGTAGCATATAACAAATCAAAATACTCATTCAGTGTACATATATAGGAATACTACATTAAGTAAAAGCAAGCCTCTCATGTTTTGAAATAAGGCCTTCTGCAGTTACCTTCTTTTCTGACGTCATCATCCCTAATGCGGTGCGAGACGCTAACATGCTAAATGCGGATCCTAGGAGGTTCACACAAAAGTGCGAACTCTTAATCAGGCTTAAAACCTCAACTGTACTCTGTGCTTCACCAGAGTCGATATCCAGCTACAATAGCTCGTATTTTTGCTCATATTTTCCGTTATTAATTTCATAAACACGATCAAACCATCCTAACCTAACTTATTATATAACAAACAAATACATTCTACAGACCAGTTGTTGTTGTTTGGCTACATCACGAAAAGCGACCTCAGTATAGGAATAAGGTATTGCTGGCCATTAGCATATAAGTGTCAAGGTATCACAGCACCTGACTGGTCAACTATGTATGATGTCACCAGATGACCAATGCGGCCTTTAGCATCCTACTGGCATGTGAATTTGATGTTATTATTAAAAATGGCTAGACTAACCATCCTCCACCTAACCTAATCAGAGGTTTAAGAATATACATTTTATGCCATACACAGAAAATACAGCATTTACACACCAAATATGCCATTTATGCACAAAATATATTATTTACACTCAAAATATATCATCACACAAAAAAATATGACATTTACATACAAAATATGTCAGTTGCACACAAAAATATACCATTTATACAACATTGCATGTATGCTCAGTGTATGACATTTACTCAAAGCATGGTATTTGCACAAATATATCAAAATGCTTATGCATTTAGACAATCAAAAATGCGCTTTCACTAAAATTACACAATTTCATATACATAATTTTCACTAAATACTCATACATTGTCTCATAAACCAAAATACCCCTACACCATTAAGATCTATTTTTTCAGATTATAGAGCTTACACAAAACACACAATTTGCACACAAAAATACAGTTGCACCAGTTCCACTTCAACAAATTAAAAACACAACTTGCATAAATGCACTATTAGCACAAAAATTATTATAAAACATGGACAATTATTACACAATTTTTGTAATTATTATACATCTTTGCACAATTAATACAAGAAAACTTGCCATATAATTACTCGACTTGCACAATGACAATCAATACACAAAGGTATAAATAAAAAAATCGTCCATATGCAATTACACAACATGCGCAATTAATACACAACTTTCACATATATTACACATCTTTCATAATTATTACACAACTTGCACAAATACATATCTAGCACAAATACGTACAATACATAACTACCCCAAATATGATAATACATAACTAGCATAAATACACGATTTACACAAATACAGTTGCGACATTTACACAACTTGCTCAAAAATAAAATCAATACACAACTCAGCAATACATAACTAGCACATATTCATTAAATACACTACTAGAAAATTTCCACAAATACACATACAAAAACATATACAATTAATAGATACGACTTGCACAAAACAATATATAATTTTTAGAAATATAATCAACACATAATTGCAATAATCATACAACTTATGCAAAATACATAATCTGCACAATCAATACAAAGTATATTAATTGTGCAATATATGTACAAATACAAACACAACCAACTGGGTCAAACAATACACAATTTGCATGATATTTTTCTAGGTATATTTAGGACATTAATTATAATATGCTGAGTTTAACCAACTCCCCAAAAGTCAGAATTTCACATATAAAAAAGGTAAATATGACTTCCAATGAGCTCAATATAAAACACATTAATTTTCTATTAATATTTCAACATTATTAGTGCTAAACTATTCATTTAACATATGTCCATTGTTTTTAATGTCTTATTAATGCCTTCCTTGTTACATCCTCTCCAATCAGGTCACCCATATTTATTTATGAAAACCATCTAACATACTTATTTGTTCTAGCCTTAGTTATGTTAGGACAGGTGGGGTTAGATAAAGTCAGTATTTTCTATGATAATTTTAAGCAAATTTGCTATATCTTATCAAAAATGCATCCTATTAAAACCTAAATTCATCTAAATCTATATAAAAAAAATACTTATACTACACAAATTTGACTAAATTCAACCTAGCAAAAGCTAAACTAACTAAATATGAGCATCCCATATCCTCACATACAACCCTATGTCACCTCTGTCCATACATTACATGAGTTGGCCATATAGCTCGAACCCCAAATAGGAAAATTTACACTATTTCATAAACATGCTAGTGCATTACTCCAAAGATATTATATATGTCCTTCCCTACACGACCTCACCTAACCTGACCTAGCATTAATTACCATTTACTCAATTTTCCTTATCCTAACCCATACCAGAGTGTTTAGACCCCCCCCCCCCCTTACCTAGAAATTATAGTATAGGGTTAAATTAGGGAATGTTAGGTTTATATGTAAAAATATATTCCTACCTTAAATATATAGTACAATTTCGAGGTAAGGGGGGGTGTCTAAACCCTCTGGTTATGGGTTAGGATAAGGAAAATTGGGTAAATGGTAATTAAATAGTTTTGGTGAGTTATATCCCTTTCTAACTAAGGTTAGGTTAAGGATGGTTAAGTTGAACTGATGTAGAGAAAATTCCCATTATTATCATATTTTCCATTAACCTCCCTCCACCAGGTAATAGAGATTAGGTTGAGGATGGTTGTATTATGTGAAAAAAATGCTACGAATATGATGTAATATTGAACCAAGATCCGTGTATCAGATGTTAGGTCCAGGGAGGTTGGGTTGACGTATAAACAACACCTTCTTCCCATAAATACAATAAATTTGAAGTTAGATATAGGGAGGTTAGGTCCAGGACGGCTGGGTTGATGCACAAACAACACGGTCCTCCCATATTTATGATGAATTTGAAGTTAGATAAAGGGAGGTTAGGTCCAGGGCGGTTGGGTTGATGCATAAACAACACTTTCTTCCCATAAATACAATAAATTTGTAGTTAGATAAAGGGAGGTTAGGTCAAGGATGGCTGGGTTGATGCACAAACAACACGTTCCTTCCATATTTACGATAAATTTGAAGTTAGATAAAGGAAGGTTAGGTCCAGGACGGGTAGGTTGATGCACAAACAACACGTTCCTCACATATTTACTATTAATTTGAATTTAGATAAAGGGAGGTTAGGTCCAGGATGGTTGGGTTGATGTGTAAAAACAAAACACCTACCCAACAATATAGCAACAATATTGAACACAATTCCGAGTTTTAAAGGAGAGGGCCTGTTAGGTCCATAATCAAAACATCACTTTTCTATGAATATGGTTACAATGTTCATTCAAGAACCTAGTAGGTTAGGCACAGTGCGGATAGGTTCATATCCAAAACTTCAGTTTTCGAAAAAAATAGATAAAATATTCAACAAAGCTCCAAGACTCTTGCAGGTTAGGCATGGGCATTTAGGTTCATATCCAAAAAAACATCACTTCTCTGAGTATATGTCGTATCAGAGGTTAGGTCCAGATTTAGATGGAATGGGTGACAATGTGGGTAAAATGGGTTTTGGCTGTGCTATGATACACAACATTTAGGCATATTTGGTGGAAATTGTCTTCAATTTTGTGGCGATAGCTTAAATTTCCCCAACTTTAATCAAATCTGCTAGGTCAGGGTTAGGTAAGGCTATGTAGGGTAGGTTGGAATATGTGAAAACTTAGCTAAAATGGTCTTTGGCTGAGCTATGTAAAAAAACATTTTGGGTATATTTGGTATAAATTGTCTTAAATTAGGTTGAATTTAGGTGAGTAAGCATAAATTTCACGGACTTTAATCAAATCTTGCTTTGGATATACTAGGTCAGGTTAGGTAAGGCTGTGTAGGGTATGATGGAATAGGTGAAAACCTGGGTGAAATGAACTTTGGCTATGCTAAGATACAAAACATTTGGGTATATTCGGTGGAAACTGGCTTGAATTAGGTTAAATTTAGGTGGGAAAGGCATAAATTTTGCCAACTATAATCAAATCTGACTTTGGATATGCCAGAAGAGGCTGGGTAGGGTTGTCTAGGGAAGGTTGGAATAGGTGAAAACTCAGCTAAAATGAGCTTTGACGTGCTATGTTACAAAACATTTTTGGGTGTATTTGGTAGAAATTGTCTCAAATTAGGTCAAATTTATATGGGATAACTTAAATTTCGCCGACTTTGACCAAATCTAGGTTTAGATATGCTAGGATAGGTTAGGTAAGGTTGCGTAGGGTAGGATGGAATAGGAGAAAATGTAGGTAAAAATGGGCGATACTATGATACACAACATTTGGATATATTTGGTGGGAATTGTCTTAAATTAGGTCAAATTTAGGTGGGAATAGCTTAAATTTCATCAACTTACACCAAATCAAGGTTTGGATATGCTAGGTTCGGTTAGGTATGGTTACATAGGGTAGGATGGAATAGTAGAAAATGTGGGTAAAAAATGGGCTTTGGCAGTGCTGTGATACACAACATTGGGGGTATATTTGGTGGAAATTGCCTTAAATTAGGACGAATTTAGGTGGCATAGCTTAAATTTTACCAACTTGAACTAAATCTAGGTTTGGATATGCTAGGTCAGGTTAGGTGAGGTCGTGTAGGGAAGGACATATATAATATCTTAGGAGTAATGAACTTACATTTTTATGAAATAGTGTAAATTTTCCTATTTGGGGTTCGAGCTATATGACCAACTCATGTAATGTATGGACAGAGATGACATAGGCTTGTATGTGAGGATATGGGATGCTCATATTTAGTTACTTTAGCTTTTGCTAGGTTGAATTTAGTCAAATTTGTGTAGTATAAGTATTCTTTTTTTTATAGATTCAGATGAATTTAGGTTTTAATAGGATGCATTTTTGATAAGATATAGCAAATTTGCTTAAAATTATCATAGAAAATACTGACTTTACCTAACCCCACCTGTCCCAACATAACTAAGACTAGAACAAATAAGTCTGTTAGATGGTTTTCATAAATAAATATGGGTGACCTGATTGGAGAGGATGTAACAAGGAAGGCATTAATAAGACATTAAAAACAATGGACATATGTTAAATGAATAGTTTAGCACTAATAATGTTGAAATATTAATGGAAAATTAATGTGTTTTATATTGAGCTCATCGGAAGTCATATGTACCTTTTTTATATGTGAAATTCTGACTTTTGGGGAGTTGGTTTTACTCAGCATATTATAATTAATGTCCTAAATATACCTAGAAAAATATCATGCAAATTGTGTATTGTTTGACCCAGTTGGTTGTGTTTGTATTTGTACATATATTGCACAATTAATATACTTGTGTATTAATTGTGCAGATTATGCATTTTGCATAAGTTGTATGATTATTGCAATTATGTATTGATTATATTTCTATAAATTGTATATTGTTTTGTGCAAGTCGTATCTATTAATTGTATATGTTTTTGTATGTGTATTTGTGTGAATTTTCTAGTAGTGTATTTAATGAATATGTGCAAGTTATGTATTGTTGAGTTGTGTATTGATTTTATTTTTGAGCAAGTTGTGTAAATGTCGCAATTGTATTTGTGTAAATCGTGTATTTATGCTAGTTGTGTATTTTCATATTTGGGGTAGTTATGTATTGTACGTATTTGTGCTAGATATGTATTTGTACAAGTTGTGTAATAATTAGGAAAGATGTGTAATATATGTGAAAGTTGTGTATTAATTGCGCATATTGTGTAATTGCATATGGACGAATTTTTTATTTATACCTTTGTGTATTGATTGTCATTGTGCAAGTCGAGTAATTATATAGCAAGTTTTCTTGTATTATTTGTGCAAAGATGTATAATAATTTCACAAATTGTGTAATAATTGTCCATGTTTTATAATAATTTTTGTGCTAATAGTGCATTTATGCAAGTTGTGTTTTTAATTTTTTGAAGTGGAACTGGTGCAACTGTATTTTTGTGTGCAAATTGTGTATTTTGTGTAAGCTCTGTAATCTGAAAAAATAGATCTTAATGGTGTAAGGGTATTTTGGTTTATGAGACAATGTATGGGTATTTTGTGAAAATTATGTATATGAAATTGTGTAATTTTAGTGAAAGCGCATTTTTTATTGTCTAAATGCATAAGCATTTTGATATATTTGTGCAAATACCATGCTTTGTGTAAATGTCATACTCTGAGCATACATGCAATATTGTATAAATGGTATATTTTTGTGTGCAACTGACATATTTTGTATGTAAATGTCATATTTTTTTGTGTGATGATATATTTTGAGTGTAAATAATATATTTTGTGCATAAATGGCATATATTTTGTGTAAATGCTGTATTTTCTGTGTATGGCATAAATTACATCTGATTAATGGGAGAAATGGTGGTAAAAAACTTGGCTATTCTCTATGAATGTGTGGGTTGTTGAGTATGTGTAGGTATGTATGCTTGTATTTGCGAGTGTTGGTTTAGAAACAAGTTAGCTGATTTGCGTTAGCTGATTAGCGTTAGCTGATTAGAAACAAGTTAGCTGATTAGCTTATGAATATAGTGGCTAGCATCCAGCTGAGTTGCTAGATGGATGAATTGAGGTGCGACATTTCGATAACTATTTGATGGATGTGAGGACAGTTGACTAGCCTATGAACACAGCCACTAATTCCCTGTACTGCCAGATGTGTCGTAACTACTTGTGGATTATAGTACGATATCTAGCTATAGGGTTTCATAATTGATGTTGTGTATAAAACTAGAATGAGAGCGATTTATTAAAACTATTATTGTAAACTAATACTTTAAGTGGGATCCCTTGGTTGTTTTAGGCATAGGGTGGACATGAATATGAATTTGTTTCGATAACAAAGAATTTGATGAACCTTATAGGTAAAAAGAGAGCTTGGTACAAAAGGATTAAAAATGGGGAGGTCACTTTAGAACTGGAATTCGTACAACCGGTTAGAAATGTTAAAACAGAGATAAGGAAAGCAAAAAGAAACTATGAAGTTCGCATAGCAGGGCAAGCAAAGACAAATCCTAAAGGTTTTTTTCAGTTATATCGTACTAAGACTAGATCCATTAAAGGATAGGTCCATTAAAAACTGAGACAGGTCAAATAACAGATAGTGATGAAGAGATGAGTAGTATTTTTAATAAATATTTTGTATTTGTATTTACTAAAGAGGAACTTAACAATATGCCTTCAGCCGAACAAGTCTATGTGGGTGGGGACGAGGACAGGTTGACGAGTTTAACAGTTACCAGGGAGGATGTTCTTAAACAAATAGTAAAACTCAAACCAAACAAATCCCCAGGGCAGGATGAAGTGTTTGCCAAGGTGCTTAAAGAATGCAAAGAGGAGCTTTATGATCCACTGTCAACCATATTTAATAAATCAATAGAGTCAGGCAGAGTGACAGAGTTTTGGAAAGTTGCTAATGTGATACCAGTTTTTAAGAAAGGAGATAGATCACTTGCGTCTAACTATCGACCAATTAGCCTAACGTCTATTGTGGGAAAGTTACTCGAATCTATAATAGCAAATAAAATTCGTCTTCATCTTGAAAAACATAAATTAATAATTGAGTCGCAACATGGTTTTATAAATGGCCGTTCATGTTTAACAAATTTGTAATCTTTTTTATTCTAGCATAGTTGAGGCAGTTGATAGTGGTAAGGATTGCGATGTTGTGTACCTTGACTTTAGCAAAGCTTTTGATACAGTGCCACATGAAAGACTGATTAAAAAGATAGAGTCTCATGGTATTGAAGGTGCTATATTAAGCTGGATTAGGGCATGGCTATACCAAAGGAAACACAGAGTTAGTATAAATGGAGTCAAGTCAGAGTGGGAAAATGTTGTAAGTGGGGTGCCTCAGGGCTCTGTCCTGGGACCTCTGTTGTTTATAATATATATAAATGATTTAGATTCAGGTTTGAGTAGCAACATTTGCAAATTTGCCGATGATACGAAAATCGGTAGGGAAATTAATTTGGAGGAGGACTCACTATCACTTCAAGTTGATCTAGATAGGGTTTTGAAATGGTTGAAGGATTGGCAGATGCAGTTTAATGCTGATAAATGTAAAGTTCTGAGGTTAGGTAATGATGATAGGGTTACAAGATACGAGCTAGATGGTGTTGAGATTGCGAAGTCGAATTGCGAAAGGGATCTGGGAGTTATGATTAGTAAGAATTTAAAACAAAAGGATCAATGCATAAATGTTCGTAATAAGGCAAATCGGACACTTGGATTTATTAATCGCAGCGTTAGAAACAAGACACCTGGTGTGGTTCTCAAGCTATATCTTGCTCTAATTAGGCCCCATTTAGATTATGCAGTTCAGTTTTGGTCGCCATATTATAAAATGGATATAAATTCACTAGAACGTGTCCAACGTAGGATGACTAAGTTAATTCCACAAATTAGAAATCTTTCATATGAAGAAAGATTAAGAAAGCTTAAGTTGCATTCACTGGAAAGGCAAAGAGTTAGTGGTGACATGATAGAGGTTTACAAGTGGGTGAATGGACATAACAAAGGGGATATTAATAGGGTATTAAAAGTATCAACACAATACAGAACATGAAACAATGGGTATAAATTGGATAAGTTTAGATTTAGGAAAGACTTGGGTAAATACTGGTTCAGTAACAGTGTTGTTGATTTGTGGAACCAATTGCCGCATAACATTGTGGAGGTGGGGTCCCTCGATTGTTTCAAGCATGGGTTGGACATGTATATGAGTGGGATTGGGTGGTTATAAATAGGAGCTATAAATGGGAAATGAATGGATATCGAGGGCACTTGGTGTCAATTGCCGGCTGGAAAGATATTGCAAATCAAATGCAATATCTTTCATAGACAACTGGGAACACTTCTATGGAAGAAATGAAATGTATGCTCGTGATGGGGTGCATCTATCGAGAGCTGGGGTTGTTGCTGTTGCGAACTCGTTGGAAGAAGTGGTTAGAGGTGTTTGTTTGGGTTTAAACTGTTAGTAGATAGAGGTATGGGAATTGATTTGGAGGAAGGAGGTAATAAAAGTATGTGTTTGTGGGAGAAAGGAATTGGCAAAACGATCAGGGAAAGAGAAGGTCCGCAAAATAACAATTCACTTAGGGTATATTACACTAACAGTAGAAGTCTAAAAAATAAAATTAACGAATTAAATGCTCTTGTTTGCACAGAAAGAATAGATATTATTGCACTTACCGAAACGTGGATGAATGTAGAAAATAGAGAACTATTAGCTGAATATCAAATATATGGATTTAAACTATTTCACACAGATAGATATATTAGACGAGGAGGTGGAGTAGCCATATATGTTAGGGACAATTTGAAATGTAGTCTCAAAGAGGGAATCAAAACAGAGCCACACACAGAAACTATTTGGATTGAATTAAACGAAAAAGCTAATAATATTATAATAGGAGTAATATATAGGCCACCAAATTTAGACAGAATGGAAGCAAAGCATCTATGGGATGAAATATCTAGAGCATCTAGATCTAACAGTATTTATGTCATGGGTGACTTTAATTTTAGCGGAATAAACTGGTTGAACAAAACAGGGAATAGTGAAGCAGAAGATTTTCTAGAATTAATTGACGATTGCTTTCTTACGCAACACATTAAGGAACCAACACGGGAAAATAATATTTTAGATTTAGTGTTAACTAACAGGGAAACGCAAATTAATGACATCGAAATAGGGAGTGAGCTAGGGAGCAGTGATCACAAAGAAATCAGATTTAGCATAGAATGGAATAGACCAGTAGGAGAAAATTCTGTTAAAGTGCCAGATTTTCGAAAAGCTGATTTTAATAGCCTAAGAAATTTTTTGGGTCAAATTGATTGGAAAGTCTTGGGTATGGGGTGGGGGCCGGTCTTGGAGCGAGACATGAACCCAGCGATAGGTGACTTAAATGGGGATTTCGATGTGGATTCAATATATAACTTATTTAAGACTATTCTAAACAAAGCACAGGAACGTAGTATACCATACAAATTGAATAGATCGAATACTAATGACCCAAAGTGGATAACAAAGAATTTGAAGAACCTTATAGGTAAAAAGAGAGCTTGGTACAAAAGGATTAAAAACTGGGGAGGTCACTTTAGAACAGGAATTCGTACAATTGGTTAGAAATGTTAAAAAAGAGATAAGGAAAGCAAAAAGAAACTATGAAGTTCGCATAGCAGGGCAAGCAAAGACAAATCCTAAAGGGTTTTTTCAGTTATATCGTACCAAGACTAGGGAAAGGATAGGTCCATTAAAAACTGAGACAGGTCAAATAACAGATAGTGATGAAGAGATGAGTAGTATTTTTAATAAATATTTTGTATCTGTATTTACTAAAGAGGAACTTAACAATATGCCTTCAGCCGAACAAGTCTATGTGGGTGGGGACGAGGACAGGTTGACGAGTTTAGCAGTTACCAGGGAGGATGTTCTTAAACAAATAGTAAAACTCAAACCAAACAAATCCCCAGGGCCGGATGAAGTGTTTGCCAGGGTGCTTAAAGAATGCAAAGAGGAGCTTTGTGACCCACTGTCAACCATATTTAATAAATCAATAGAGACAGGCAGAGTGCCAGAGTTTTGGAAAGTTGCTAATGTGATACCAGTTTTTAAGAAAGGAGATAGATCACTTGCGTCTAACTATCGACCAATTAGCCTAACGTCTATTGTGGGAAAGTTACTCGAATCTATAATAGCAAATAAAATACGTCTTCATCTTGAAAAACATAAATTAATAATTGAGTCGCAAAATGGTTTTATAAATGGCCGTTCATGTTTAACAAATTTGTTATCTTTTTATTCTAGCATTGTTGAGGCAGTTGATAGTGGTAAGGATTGCGATGTTGTATACCTTGACTTTAGCAAAGCTTTTGATACAGTGCCACATGAAAGACTGATTAAAAAGATAGAGTCTCATGGTATTGGGGGTGCTATATTAAGCTGGATTAGGGCATGGCTATACCAAAGGAAACAGAGAGTTAGTATAAATGGAATCAAGTCAGAGTGGGAAAATGTTGTAAGTGGAGTGCCTCAAGGCTCTGTCCTGGGACCTCTGTTGTTTATAATATATATAAATGATTTAGATTCAGGTTTGAGTAGCAACATTTGCAAATTTGCCGATGATACGAAAATCGGTAGGGAAATTAATTCGGAGGAGGACTCACTATCACTTCAAGTTGATCTAGATAGGGTTTTGAAATGGTCAAAGGATTGGCAGATGCAGTTTAATGCTGATAAATGTAAAGTTCTGAGGTTAGGTAATGATGATAGAGTTACAAGATACGAGCTAGATGGTGTTGTGATTGCGAAGTCGGATTGCGAAAGGGATCTGGGAGTTATGATTAGTAAGAATTTAAAACAAAAGGATCAATGCATAAATGTTCGTAATAAGGCAAATCGGACACTTGGATTTATTAATCGCAGCGTTAGTAACAAGACACCTGGTGTGGTTCTCAAGCTATATCTTGCTCTAGTTAGGCCCCATTTAGATTATGCAGTTCAGTTTTGGTCGCCATATTATAGAATGGATATAAATTCACTTGAACGTGTCCAGCGTAGGATGACTAAGTTAATTCCCCAAATTAGAAATCTTTCATATGAAGAAAGATTAACAAAGCTTAAGTTGCATTCACTGGAAAGGCGAAGAGTTAGGGGTGACATGATAGAGGTTTACAAGTGGATGAATGGACATAACCGGGGGGATATTAATAGGGTATTAAAAGTATCAACACAGGACAGAACACGAAACAATGGGTATAAATTGGATAAGTTTAGATTTAGGAAAGACTTGGGTAAATACTGGTTCAGTAACAGGGTTGTTGATTTGTGGAACCAATTGCCGCGTAACATTGTGGAGGTGGGGTCCCTCGATTGTTTCAAGCACGGGTTGGACAAGTATATGAGTGGGATTGGGTGGTTATAGAATAAGAGCTGCCTCGTATGGGCCAACAGGCCTTCTGTAGTTGCCTTTGTTCTTATGTTCTTATGAGCTGCCTCGTATGGGCCAATAGGCCTTCTGCAAGGGCCTTTGTTCTTATGTTCTTATGAATGAGATTGGGTGGAGATATATAGGAGCTGCCTCGTATGGGCCAATAGGATTTCTGCAGTTACCTTTATTCTTATGTTCAGCTCACCTACAATGCTGCCAGATGTATATAACAATGTGCTTTAATATACTTACTTATCTCTCTCATCTCATTTTTCTCTTGTAATGTATCTTTCATTTATCAATTCTGATTGAAATTACCTACTTAAAATTATCTGCTAGATTAAGGACCTGCCCGAAACGCTGCGCGTACTAGTGGCTTTACAAGAATGTAATTACTGTACTATCCAATGTATTCTCACAAACCCAATGTACCTTCTTGTATATATATAAATAAAATAAAATTAAATAAAATAAAGATGTACGATTCTGCAAAAATAGCAGTATGACATTTGGGTTGCTGTTATACTTTTGAACTTATCACTGAATAATGATTACAGTTGTGGATAATTAAAATGTATATTCTTAAACCTCTGATTAGGTTAGGTGGAGGATGGTTAGTCTAGCCATTTTTAATAATAACATCAAATTCACATGCCAGTAGGACGCTAAAGGCCGCATTGGTCATCTGGTGACGTCATACATAGTTGACCAGTCAGGTGCTGTGATACCTTGACACTTATATGCTAATGACCAGCAATACCTTATTCCCATACTGAGGTCGCTTTTCGTGATGTAGCCAAACCACAACAACTGGTCTGTAGAATGTATTTGTTTGTTATATAATAAGTTAGGTTAGGATAGTTTGATCGGGTTTATGAAATTAATAACGGAAAATAGGAGCAATGAGCAAAAATACGAGCTATTGTAGCTGGATATTGACTCTGTTGAAGCACAGAGTACAGTTGAGGTATTAAGCCTGATTAAGAGTTCGCACTTATGTGTGAACCTCCTAGGATCTGCATTTAGCATGTTAGCGCCTCGCACCACATTAGGGATGATGACGTCAGAAAAGAAGGTAACTGCAGAAGGCCTTATTTCAAAACATGAGAGGCTTGTTTTTACTCAATGTAGTATTCCTATATATGTACACTGAATGAGTATTTTGATTTGTAAAAAAAATTTGGAAAAAAGTTTGTAAAACCCAGGGTCCAATGACCGGCATGGGAAAAAAAGTTTGTAAAACCCAGGGGCCAGAAACCGGCATGGGAAAAAAGTTTGTAAAACCCAGGGGCCAGTGACCGGCATGGGAAAAAAAGTTTGTAAAACCCAGGGGCCAGAAACCGGCATGGGAAAAAAGTTTGTAAAACCCAGGGGCCAGTGACCGGCAAGGGAAAAAATCAAAATTGCCGGTCATTGGCCCCGGTTTATACTACTATTGGGTGCTACACAGACAACGCCAACTGTTGGTGGTGGCGTGGTATCAGTGAAAAGCTTCGATTTTCTACCTCAGTTAAAAGAGGTGGTCGATGATGATGACCTCTGTTGGGTGTCATGTCAAGATCAACGCCATCTAGGTTGTGGCTATAATTTACATTGTCAATTCCCCGGTGGAAGGGTGTTATCCTAGGGTCACCCAGTATATGTCTGTCTAGCTAATGACGTTTTATGCTATTTATTAGAGGTGACATAAGGAGGCGATTGCGTCGAGGAGGGCAGTTCACCTTTGCCAGTCCAAAAACTCTCGATTTGGTCCTGTGAGAGGACAAAGTGGCCGCCATCGATTATAGCAGTGTGTTAACTGCTGGTTTATGTAGTGTTGGATGGGCCGACGTACCCAGGATTGGCCAGTGAGAGTTACAAGACACTAGTGGTGCGTCTGTAGAGAAGTGCAGCAAGTGAGCGACTAAAGACTTCTGCCAGGGTGTTAGCTACCCCTGTATGTGACTATTTAGTACCCCTGTCAGCATTGTGCTGAAACCCTCTGTCAGTGTGCATCTGGAGAGTGGAGGTGGGGTATTGCCACATCGTGACGATATGGTTTGTGTGTTGATTATCCTATGTTGAAGAAGGTGAGCTTGCCGGTGTTTGCCATTAGGTGAGGACAACGTGTACCTGGAAAGTGGATTCACCGGGCTGTGATGAACACTGCCGATGTCCTGTGTCCTGAATGAAAGAGACACTACTGTAAATATGTTTAGTAATACTTTAATATAAAAATATAATATATGTAGTGGTGAAGGTGTTATTATATTGGTGAAGGTGTAAGTGTGTATTGTTTATTCCCCCTTTTCTTTGCATTACTACTTAACACGTCTTGAAAACTTACCACTGACGTGGGGTTAGATATAGACGACGAGATTATAAGATACATTAATAGCAAGAACCCAGTTACTGGCCAAAAGTAGCCGTAACACTTAGTATTGTTCTTTGTGAGGGTTTTTATCTCCTCCTTTGCTACTGTCAGCTCGCTTTGCAGGTTGCTTATTGTATTCTTCATTTCATGCATCCCCCTCCTGATTTGAGAACAACTCACCTAGTTGTGTTTGTGGGGGTTGAGCTCTGGATCTTTGGTCTCACCTCTCAACTGCCAATCAATTGGTGTACAGGTTCTGGAGCCTATTTGCCTCTATCATATCTACATATGAAACTGTGTATGGCGTCTGTCTCCATCACATCACTTCCTCTTGCATTTCATTTGTCAACGACTCTGACACTAAAAAAATTCTTTCTACTATCTCTGTTTCTCATTTGGGCACTTAATTTCCACCTGTGTCCCCTAGTGCATGTGCCCCTTGTGTAAAATTTCCTGTCTTTATCTTCACTATCAATTCCTTTGAGAATCTTGTATGTGATGATTATGTCCCCCCCCCCAACTCTTCTGTCTTCCAGTGAAATGAGGTTTAATTGTGTGTGTGTGTGTGTGTACTCACCTAATTGTGCTTGCGGGGGTTGAGCTTTGGCTCTTTGGTCACGCCTCTCAACTGTCAATCAACTGGTGTACAGATTCCTGAGCCTACTGGGCTCCATCATATCTACATTTGAAACTGTGTATGGAGTCAGCCTCCACCACATCACTTCCTAGTGCATTCAATTTATTAACTACTCTGACACTGAAAAAATTCTTTCTAACGTCTCTGTGGCTCATCTGGGTACTAAGTTTCCACCTGTGTCCCCTTGTTCGTGTCCCACCCGTGCTGAAGAGTTTGTCTTTGTCCACCCTGTCAATTCCCCTGAGAATTTTGTAGGTGGTTATCATGTCTCCCCTTACTCTTTTTTTTTCCAGGGATGTGAGGTTCAGCTCCTTTAGCCTTTCCTCGTAGCTCAATCCTCTCAGTTCCGGAACGAGCCTGGTGGCATACCGCTGAATCTTCTCTAACTTTGTCTTGTGTTTAACTAGGTATGGACTCCAGGCTGGAGCTGCATACTCCAGGATTGGTCTTACATAAGTGGTATACAGGGTTCTGAAAGATTCCTTACACAAGTTTCTAAAGGCATCTCTTATGTTGGCCAGTCTAGCATATTCCGCTGATGATATTATTTTGATGTGGGCCTCTGGGGACAGGTTCGGTGTGATATCAACCCCTAGGTCTATCTCTCTATTTAACTCTTGCAGAATTTCACCTCCCAGAAGATACCTTGTGTTCAGCCTCCTGCTCCCTTCGCCTAATTTCATCAGCTTACACTTTCCCGAGTTGAACTTTAGCAGCCATTTTCTAGACCATTCCTCCAGTTTATCCAGGTCATCCTGTAGTCTTTGTCTGTCTTCATCCGTCTTGATTCTTCTCATAATTTTTGCATCATCAGCAAACATTCAGAGGAATGAGTCTATACCCTCCCGAAGATCGTTCACATATATTAGAAACAGGATGGGTCCAAGTACTGAGCCCTATGGGACTCCGCTGGTGACATCTCGCCACTCTGATGCCTCCCCCCTCACCGTTACTCGCTGTTTCCTGTTGCTTAAGTACTCCCTTATCCACTGGAGCTCCTTCCTTTTTACTCCTGCCTCTTGCTCCAACTTTTTTAACAGCCTTTTATGGGGTACTGTGTCAAAGGCTTTTTGGCAATCCAGGAAAATGCAGTTGGCCCACCCTTCTCTTTCCTGCCTAATTTTTGTTGCCTGGTCATAAAATTCTATTAAACCTGTGAGGCACGATTTACCATCCCTGAACCCATGTTGGTGGTGCGTTACAAAGTTATTTTCCTCCAGATGCTCTACGAGCCTTTTCCTCACGATCTTCTCCATCACCTTGCATGGTATACAAGTTAGAGAAACTGGCCTGTAATTCAGTGCCTCTTGCTGTCACCCTTTTTGTATATTGGGACCACGTTAGCTGTCTTCCAACTTTCTGGTAAGTCTCCTGATTCCAGTGACCTGTTATACACATAGAGAGTGGCACACTTAGTGCTTCTGCATCTTCCTTTGGTATCCATGGTGAGATTCTGTCAGGCCCAACAGCCTTTGTCACATGCAACTCCAGCAGACACCTTTTGATCTCAACACTGGTGAGGTCAAATTCCTCCAAGGTTGCTTGGTTTGCCTCCTCCTCATTTAGTGCAGGGGCTTCTCCTTGTTCTATTGTGAAGACCTCCTGGAATCTCTTGTTGAGTTCTTCACACAGCTCCTTGTCATTCTCTATGTATCTGTTCTCCGCTTTTCGCAGCTTCATCACTTGTTCCTTCACTGCTGTTTTCCTTCTGATGTGGCTGTGGAACAGCTTTGGTTGGGTCTTGGTTTTACTCGCGATGTCATTTTCAAACTGTCTCTCTGCTTCCCTCCTCATTCTGAGGTACTCATTTCTGGCCTTCTGGTATCTCTCCCTGCTCTCTGGTGTTCTGTTATTTCTGTAGTTTCTCCATGTTCTTTTACTCAGTTGCTTCGCTACCATGCATTCCTGGTTGAACCATGGGTTTTTCTGTTGTTTTTCGTTTTTCTCCTTTTGGACGGGGATAAACCTGTCTGCAGCTTCCTGGTACTTCTGGGTGACAAAATCCATCATGACCTGCACATTCTTGTCTCTAAGTTCTGTTTCCCATGGTATTCCCCTGTGGAAGCTCCTCATCTCGTCATATTTTCCTCTTCGGTAATTCAGTTTTTTTCCTCTACTCCCATCCTTGGATAGGTTATCCCTACCTCCACCAAGTACTCAAAGGTCAGTACACTGTGGTCACTCATTCCTATGGGGGCTTCAACTTTGACTTCCCTTATTTCTGACTCATTCAGGGTGAATATCAAGTCGAGTCTAGCTGGTTCATCATTGCCTCTCACTCTTGTGGGTTCCTTGACATGCTGGCTCAGAAAATTCCTTGTTGCCACTTCCAAGAGTTTAGCTCTCCACGTATCTGCACGACCATGTGGGTCCCCATTCTCCCAGTTTATCTTTCCATGGTTGAAATCGCCCATGATTAAAAGTCTTGAGCCATTCCTGCAGGCAACTGAAGCTGCTCTCTCTATTATATTAATGGTTGCCATGTTGTTCCTATCAAACTCCTGTCTAGGTCTTCTGTCATTTAGGAAAGGGTTGTAAATGACTGCCACTATTATCTTAGGTCCACCCATTGTTATAGTTCCTGCTATGTAATCTCTGAATCCGTCACAGCCCGGAATTTCCATCTCATCAAAACTCCAGTCCTTCCTTATCAGCAGGGCCACTCCTCCACCTCTTCTCCCTTCCCTCTCTTTCCTAACTATATAGTAGTCCTTTGGAAACACAGCATCTGTTATGATGCACACACACACATTTTGTGTGTGTGTGTGTGTACTCACCTAGTTGTGTTTGCGGGGTTGAGCTCTGGCTCTTTGGTCCCGCCTCTCAACCGTCAATCAACAGGTGTACAGATTCCTGAGCCTATCGGGCTCTATCATATCTACACTTGAAACTGTGTATGGAATCAGCCTCCACCACATCACTTCCTAATGCATTCCATTTGGCAACCACTCTGACACTAAAAAAGTTCTTTCTAATATCTCTGTGGATCATTTGGGCACTCAGTTTCCACCTGTGTCCCCTTGTGCGTGTTCCCCTTGTGTTAAATAGACTGTCTTTATCTACCCTATCAATTCCCTTCAGAATCTTGAATGTGGTTATCATGTCCCCCCTAACTCTTCTGTCTTCCAGCGAAGTGAGGTTTAATTCCCGTAGTCTCTCCTCGTAGCTCATAACTCTCAGCTCGGGTAATAGTCTGGTGGCAAACCTTTGAACCTATTCCAGTTTAGTCTTATCCTTAACTAGATATGGACTCCATTCTGGGGCTGCATACTCCAGGATTGGCCTGACATATGTGGTATACAAAGTTCTGAATGATTCTTTATACAGGTTTCTGAATGCCGTTCGTATGTTGGCCAGCCTGGCATATGCCGCTGATGTTATCCGCTTGATATGTGCTGCAGGAGACAGGTCTGGCGTGATATCAACCCCCAAGTCTTTTTCCTTCTCTGACTCCTGAAGAATTTCCTCTCCCAGATGATACCTTGTATCTGGCCTCCTGCTCCCTACACCTATCTTCATTACATTACATTTGGTTGGGTTAAACTCTAACAACCATTTGTTCGACCATTCCTTCAGCTTGTCTAGGTCTTCTTGAAGCCTCAAACAGTCCTCTTCTGTTTTAATCCTTCTCATAATTTTAGCATCGTCCGCAAACATTGAGAGAAATGAATCGATACCCTCTGTGAGATCATTTACATATATTAGAAACAAGATAGGAGCTAGTACAGAGCCCTATGGGACTCCACTGGTGATTTCACGCCAATCGGAGGTCTCACCCCTCACCGTAACTCTCTGCTTCCTATTGCTAAGATACTCCCTTATCCACTGGAGTACCTTACCAGCTACACCTGCCTGTCTCTCCAGCTTATGTACCAGCCTCTTATGCGGTACTGTGTCAAAGGCTTTCCGACAATCCAAGAAAATGCAGTCCGCCCAGCCCTCTCTTTCTTGCTTAATCTTTGTCACCTGATCGTAGAATTCTATCAAGCCTGTAAGGCAAGATTTACCCTCCCTGAACCCATGTTGGCGATTTGTCACGAAGTCCCTTTTCTCCAAATGTGTTACCAGGTTTTTTCTCACGATCTTCTCCATCACCTTGCATGGTATACAAGTCAAGGACACTGGCTTGTAGTTCAGTGCCTCTTGCCTGTCGCCCTTTTTGTATATTGGGACCACATTCGTTGTCTTCCATATTTCTGGTAGGTCTCCTGTCTCCAGTGACTTACTATACACTATGGAGAGTGGCAAGCAAAGTGCCTCTGCACACTCTTTCAGTATCCATAGTGAGATCCCATCTGGACCAACAGCCTTTCTAACATCCAGATCCAGCAGGTGTCTCTTGACCTCCTCTCTCGTAATTTCGAACTCTTCCAAGGCCGCCTGGTTTACCTCCCTTTCTCCTAGCACAGTGACCTCACTTTGTTCTATTGTGAAGACCTCCTGGAACCTGTGACGGTGTTCCCCCCCCCCATATATTTCTCCCACGCCTGCAGTAAGAGTCATGTCCACTTTACCCGAGCGTTCTCTACGTCGCAGGCATCAGTTTGATATATGTGGGAGAGTGTAGTGTTCTCGAGGTATCGAGAAATTTGTAATAGAAGAGTATTTTGGCCTGTGGTTTAGGCCCTTTAGGAATCTAATATGGCGCTGGCTACTCTGTTTTGCCGCCAAAACTGTGTGACGTCGGTGGCACCAGATTGGTCACCGACAGCGATGTGGCACAGGGAGCCAATGAAAACCTCCCATGGCGAATATGACGTCAGGAAGGAAGGGGGTCCGGTCAGTGCGTGAATCTGGCGCCATCAGTCTAAGACAGCACGTCAAGGAGGTTGGACGTGCGTTGGGGGGTCCTGTCAGTTGGACAGTTTACCCCGTCTCCGGAGGATTTACGCATCACCCGTGGACTGCCGGCACCTGTGGGGTCTTCCTTCGTTCATGTGTTGGACCAGAGCAGGAATAGACAGAATATTGAGCAACAAGTACTCCATGGACAGGTGTTGTGCAAGAGTGGAGTCTAGGCAGCAATGTATGCGACGGCTGATAGCTTCACAGTGATGACGTAGTGGCTGGGCCAATCCTCTGTGAGGGAATCAGTCTGACACGACACGTCAAGGTGGACGGATGTGTGAAGGTGGATCCTGTCAATTTGACAGTAATGCGCCACTCCCGTGGATCTTACGCGTCACCCGTAGTCTGCAAGTACGCCAGAGGTCTTCCTTCATTCCATGTGTGGACCGAAGAGGGAATTGACGGAATATTGAACATCAAGTGCTCCAGGGTCGGGTGCTGTGCAGGTGAAGTCTAGGCAGTATCGTCTGGGACGTCTGATAGCTTCACAGTGACGACGTAGCGGCTGGGCCAATCCACTGGGAAGCAGTGAAGAAGACACTAACTGGGAATCCGTACGACTGCAGCCGAGATGTAGGCAGGCAGCTGTTATTGGGAGGAGAAGTTGACGGCCGGGAGACCGACTCCAACCCTACAAGACGTGGAGGAGGAGCAGGGACCCGCGGAGGACAGAACACGGAGACGACACGTTTATTTTGGGACGTTGATTGAGTTCCTGGAGGACACGACAGAGTGTGTGTGGGGGCGTTCCCTACACGAGGCAGGAGCCTGGACCAGGAGCTACAACTCAACTCTCACCGGAGGATAGGTGGAAGTAGGTGATTCTAGTTTCCCTCCAAATTCCCCTTTAGTCAGCTATATTATTTAGCCAGAGTATTTTGTGTGTCGTGAGCAAGGCTCACCTATGTCACAGTAAGGCACCAGTGTGCAATGGGGCTACATAGAGCACTCACAGTATTTATTATTATTGGTGTGTGCAGACACCCGGAGTAATTGATGAGTTTACTGAGTTGATAATGTCTTTCATGAGACTTTAATATGATCATCTAGTGAGACAATATATATATATAAGTGTACTAGTATTTGGTGTTAGGCTATGTGCCCAGTAACTATATTATTACTATTATTGATGACTATGATTTATCTATATATATATATAAGTCTATGCTTGTGTATTGAATAATCATTCATGTGCGCATTGATTAATTGTGTTATCGCCTACGAGAGGAATTACTGAATCTAAGAACAGTACCATGGTTAAGTGCATTCATTGTAATTATTATTAAGTACAGTGCATTACTCTAGTACAGTGAAATATCACGTTAAGTGCTGTAGGAATGAGTTATTGAACTTGAGATCAGTGTGGTGATTCACTGTGTTCTATTTGCCATTAGAGAAATATTGTGTTGATAACAAATATAGTGATTCATACTAATTTAAAGAAACAGAGCGCATGACGCTAGGAAAACAAGCAATAAACGTTCACACGGCGAGAAGGGCGCGGCTCAGCTGATTATGACATTGACGAGAAGGGGGAGTGTTACCCTCTAGGTGCGCCTCGATATATATATGAAGAGGGAGTGAATTTCTGCAGTGTACTTGATTGTTGATGGATACGGATATAATACTTTGAATATTTTTAAGTAAAATACAAAATACCTCGGTGTTTATATCATCCCCTCCATATTTCTTGTGGCTATATAATACATGAAAGGAAATAGAGTGATTGAAATAAATACCTGCCTGATATCAGATCTATTGAGTGTGTTCTTGCCACTGCTACCACAATTCAACAAAACCACTGACGTGTTACTGGACACGGGAAACACCAGTTGGCGACCTTGTGGTTAGTAGTAGAGCCTAGTGTCGGGGTGGGCACACATGCTGTAAAGAGAACAAGCTGTGTTCTGACTCATTCTCGATCAGAGGCCGGTTGGGATTGACTGGGATACACTCCTGGCATACAGAGGCGCCGCGAGGATAGAGTGAAGACCCGCAGGGCTACGGTGAGTGACCTTGGGTATATTGTTACTCGCCCCTCTTACGGTGAACCCCGACAAACCTCTTGTTGAGTTCTTCACACACCTCTCTGTCATTCTCTGTATACCTGTCATCGCCTGTTCGAAGTTTCAATACCTGTTCTTTCATTGTTGTTTTCCTTCTGATGTGACTGTGGAGTAGCTTTGGTTCAGTCTTGGCTTTGTTTGCTATATAATTTTCGAAACTTTTCTCTGCTTCTCTTCTCACCCTGACTTACTCATTCCTGGTTCTCTGGTATCTCTCTCTGCTTTCTGGTGTTCTGTTATTCCGGAAGTTCCTCCACGCCCTTTTGTTCAGTTTCTTCGCTTCCATACATGCCCTATTATACCATGGATTCTTCTGTTGCTTCTCGGATTTTTCCCTTTGGGCCGGGATGAACCTGTTTACTGCCTCCTGACACTTTTGGGTAACATAGTCCATCATACCCTGTACGGACTTATCTCTGAGGTCTGTGTCCCAAGGTATTTCTGTTAGGAAACTTCTCATCTGTTCATAATTTCCCTTTCGGTATGCCAGCCTTTTGATTCCTAGTTCTTTTTTGGGGGAGATAAGTCCTAGCTCTACCAGGTATTAAAACTAGCTCTACCAGGTACTGTGTGTGTGTGTGTGCGCATGTGTGCGTGTGTGTGTGTGTCTGTTTTAGCGTGTGCACACTTGTGTGCATGTATACATATGTGGGCGGGCGTGCGTGTATGTGTCAAGATATCCCTTATGCGTTACCTCTGCCTAAATGAGCCACCCTGAGATTTTTAAATATATATAATATTGTGACGATAATCTCTTTCAAGAGAGATTGAGCCTGCTCTTCCCTACATAAGTACGTCAATATACAAGATAATATAGAAGATACGTCCACCAACTATCGCCAAACGTTTTGCCCAGAGAGCAAATCATATCCAGCACACCGTGACACCTGCTACCATCGCCGTAACCAGCTAACTGCTTATCCTCTGCCTGCCTGTCACTGATTGGCTGGTGTCTCGTCGCACCTGCCCTCCGCCTCCGCCACAAGTCGACGTCTGGGCTGCAGTGCGCCAGTATCGTCAGAATATCTCAGTGCTCCAAGCAGTTGACATCTCTCGCTGGTAGACTAAGCCTTGGCTTACGTGTACTAAGGGAGGTGGCAGCTCGAAGCCAGTATTCCAGCACCACTAATATTTTATTGTGCTATCACTGTAACTTACTTGTCTTAACGTAACTTTTCATTTGCCAGTGATTATTCATATTATTTTGTTTGTTGACTTATCTTTCATATTTTTATGTGATTAACTTTATTCATGTCTTGTTTTTCTAGAGTAATTAAAATTTCATTGTTTATATACTTGTGTTTTGTGTGTCTTCCCATTACCTTACCACAGACGAAAGGACCAACTTTTCTCTTTTTTTTGATTATGTGACGAGGCCCTGCCCCTAGCTTATGAAACAGTCGAACACCAACGCTTTACCATCACAATATCCTGACCAAGAATTTGATAATGTTTTACTTCAATCTGTACACCTGATTAATTGACCAGAGAGGGGGGTACATACCAGTCTCCTCCCGCTCACACAACCAGATGAGTAAGGACGATGTATGATGACGATGGTTATCCGTCGTTGTCTCCCACTAGGTGATTCACTAAGTGCCGGTAGATTGATGAGGTCGGTTCTTCTCTGTCTACACAAAGCTCTGGAGTCAGTCACTGTATCGTTGTGTGACAGTTCACTAATTCACTGTACCACTGATCACAGTCACCACTCAACAACACAATCAGGTAGTTCCACGGCGGGCGTCCCACCTGGTCAGGTCGCACACTTACATGCACTGGTGATGCCACTAGCTCCACTTTGGTTTCTTCGCCAAATCTTCGCAATATCGCTAGCGATATGACTATGCTATGTTGCACCCTGCTAGCTACACACTGGGAGAGGCCAAATACTATGATCTAGCCTCTATACTCCTTCAATGTCCCGAGAAATTGATGAATTTCCGCGGACCTCACTAATCGTGTGTCTCCTTCCATCTCCCGGCCTACTACCCGGGTATGTGTGTGTGTGTGTGTGTGTGTGTGTGTGTGTGTGTGTGTGTGTACTCACCTAATTGTGCTTGCGGGGGTTGAGCTCTGGCTCTTTGATCCTGCCTCTCAACTGTCAATCGACTGATGTACAGATTCCTGAGCCTACTAGGCTCTATCATATTTACATTTGAAACTATGTATGGAGTCAGCCTCCACCGCATCACTGCCTAATGCATTCCACCTGTTAACTACTCTGACACTGAAAAAGTTCTTTCTAACGTCCCTGTGGCTCATTTGGGTACTCAGTTTCCACCTGTGTACCCTTGTTTGTGTACCACCAGTGTTAAACAGTTTATCTCTATCTACCATGTCAATTTCTCTCAGAATTTTGTAGATTGTGATCATGTCTCCCCTTACTCCTCTGTCTTCTAGTGTCGTAAGGTGCATCTCTCGCAGCCTTTCTTCGTAACTCATGCCTCTTTGTTCTGGGACTATCCTAGTGGCATGTCTCTGAATTTTTTCAAGCTTCGTCTTTTGTTTGACAAGGTACGGGCTCTATGCTGGGGCCGCATATTCGAGGATTGGTCTTACATATGTGGTATACAAGGTTTCTTCTCTCTTTCCGTTTCATGAAGAACTTCATCTCCCATTATGTGTCCTGTGTCTGGTCTCCTGTTTCTATTGCCTAGTTTCATTACCTTACATTTACTGGGGTTGAACTTTAGAAGCCATTTGTTGGACCATTCATGCAGTCTGTGTAAGTCATCTTGTAGTCTCATACTGTCTTCCTCCATCTTAATCCTCCTTATAATTTTTGCATCATCAGCAAACAATGAGAGGAATGATTCTATACCATCTGGAAGATCATTTACATATATAAGAAACAGTATGGGTCCAAGGACTGAACCCTGCGGGAACCCACTGGTGACGTCTCGTCAATGTAAAACCTTACCCCGCACAGTGACTCACTGCCTTCTGTTACTTAGGTACTCCCTTATCCAATGGAGTACCTTCCCTTTCACTCCTGCCTGCATCTCCAGCTTTCACACTAGTTTCTGGTGTGGCACTGTGTCAAAGGCTTTCAGACAATCCAAAAATATGCAGTCTGCCCACCCCCTCTCTTTCTTGTCTGATTCTTGTTGCTTGATCGTAGAATTCAATTAATCCTTTGAGGCATGACTTGCCATCCCTGAGACCATGTTGGTGTTGTGTTTTTGCATCATCAACAAATCATTGTCGGATCTTGTATAAACAGTCGGATCTTGCATAAATAGTCGGATCTTGCGCTCTTGGATCTTGCATAAATAGTCTCCCGACTACAAAGATTTTTGTAGCGTTGTGTGGCTAGTGGTTAAAGAACCAGGTTCGTATAGGTGCATAGTGTTCCTGGCTGTCTGGGTTCGAATCCTACTGGGGTGTGGAGGTTTTAGTTGCATATTGGCTAGGGGACCATTCAAGCTTGTTCGCAAATATATCTATATAAATAAAAATGGAAATGTTCCTTTGTGCATAATTGCTAATCTCCGAAATTCCTTCACTGATTGCTTTGAAATTTTCACACAATGTTCCATTCGCATCCCGCCAAGTTTTTATATACATACTATAAAGATGTCACGTCTGTGACGGTAAAAAAACATTTTTTTTCTGAAAAACTGGGTTTCTCATGTGTTTTTCATGTGAAGGAAATCTTTGAAACCTCTTTTCCAATTACATTGAAATTTTGACACAACGTTGCATTCGAGTAGCCGTGTCTTTTTATATATCTACTATATACATGATTCACCTGTGACAGGAAAAAACGTTTTTTTTTATAAACAGCACCATCTGTTGGACGTAAGAGCAACACACGCTGTAAATCTCTAAAAGTTCTTCACCGATTGCTTTGAAATTTTGACACAACGTTGCATTCGAATAGGCACAGCTTTGATGAGTATAGTTTATTTTTTATATTTTTTTCATATTTTCATTTATTTTTTAACTGTTTTTCTTATATTTCAGTGATGGGAACATCAGATCACTTGATGTTCCCAATTTTCTGTTGGAAATATCAAGTGATCTGATCTTCCCACCAGATCACGTGATCAATTTTCTGATATGTATACAACGTTTGTTTGCTGTAAAGGGTTCTCCATCAGCTTCGGGCTGTTTTTGGTAAGGAGGTGTGAAGTCTTCTTTGTTTTGTAGAATATGATCAGGTCTGTGTTTTGGTTCGGAATAGTGCTTTTTACTCCCTTACGAATTTTACAAAGACACAAAACCAGTGTTCTCAGTGTCTATATTCGTCGAGCACTTACACACTGCTCTGAATGGAGCAATGTGAGTAGAGAGTTTGAAAAAATAACTCAAGTATTGGTGAACAATAGCTATAGCAACACGGAAATAAACACCGCCATAAGAAGACACCTGGACCGAAGGTACAATCCTGAACCTAGAACGGAAACCACAACACCTCCAATAAAATTATATTACAAATCAACTATGCACAGTGAATATAAAGAAGAAGAATTAAGAAGGAAATAATTCGTAAAGGAGTAAAAAACACTATTCCAAACCAAAACATAGTAATTAGTTCCACAAATCAACAACCCTGTTACGAAACCAATATTTCCCAGGTCTTTTCTTAATCTAAATTCATCCAATTTTTTCCCATTGTTTCGTGTTCATTTTTTATACTATTAATATCCCGATAGTATAGGTAGTAGAAGGTGCCCGGTCTTACAGTCGGGTTCGTTCTCGATGCGCAATCGAGAATTCTAGGTTCGAATCCCAGGCAGGACAGAAATGGTTGGGCACATTTCCTTTCACCTAATGTTCTACTCACCTAGCAGGGAGTAGGTACCCAGGAGTTAGTCAGCCTGTTGTGGAGTTGCATCCTGGGTGGGGTCAGTAATTCAGCCAAGGGGGGCGGGGGGAGACCTTGATAAAATCCAAACCCATTCATTCACTTGTTATGGCCATTCTTCCAATTGTACTGGGCTCATCCACTACAAGTTCGCTGTAATCCACTGGGTTGTGGATTTATGAAATCAATTACCAGGTAACATTGTAGACTAGGACCTGTGATTGTTTCAAGTTAGGTAGCGTAAGTTAGACAAATATATGAATGAGTTTGAGTGGATATAAATAGGTAGTTGCCATGCACGAGCAAATAGGCCATCTGCAGCTGCCTTCACTCTTATGGTCTTATGAACTAACCTGTATCCTGGGTTAACACCAGCCACGCCCCATACTTTAAGGTGATATGGGACCCCCCCACCAGCTCACTAGAAAGTCTACAGGAATGGCGCTAGCTGGTGACAGTCCATGTCGAACAAATAACCCAAATGCATTCTATTGGGTAATGGAGTTCTCCATCTAATGCTCTCTTTAAATACATAATAAAAACACAATAACATGATATATCTATAAGAAAATCAATGAAGTGTTTGGTGCACATCTTCATTTCCCACACCAAAGTGCATGCAGTCTACTTCTATAACCTGGTTGGGCAGCAACGCAGTGCCCTCAGACTTCCAAGTGGACACGGGCAGGTTAGTTGTAGTAGGCTTCCATCAGTCTCAGGAGACCATGGAGTTGCACTCTTGTTGTCAGTCTGGAAGGGCCTCTCCAGGGCGCAAACCCAGAGAAGGATGACACAGGGAAGAAACTGTCACCCATGCAGTAGGTCCCCCCCCCTATTCATGGCGCCGAAAGTCTCCAATGAAAAGGCAAAGGCTAATATGATTGGTACTAGTGCTGTTGCAGGAACTTTCAGAACGAGGTTGAAGGAAACAACGAATTGCCATTGGGGCTCCAGCTCCGGAATTGACCTCGAAGTTGGTAAAAGTAGGCACAGGGACTCCAAGCCCGGAGTCTTGAAGCAGAGCATGAGCCGCACGACCTCCAGGAGGTGGACGTCCGAGCCCCACACCTACGGGTTCCTGACAGAGATCGTCACAGCCACCTTTTACCCAGGGCCGGCTTCCTTCATTACCCAGCAGAAGGAAAAGCAATAATTATTAATTACAACAATTATTATAATAATTATTAAAATAATATCATTATTATAATATTAGAATCATTATTATAATAATTACAGGTTTAATAACCTTTATCCTATTGTGGCCTTTGAGTATGGCGGGTGTCTGGCATCAACGAGGATGCTGGTTTGATCCTCCGTCGATTTCCAATGATTTTCTCATAGATACATCACGTAATTGTGATTTCCTTTTTGTATATATATTCATGAGTTTGGGGTTGAGTAAGATTGGTGCTTCTGCAATATTCTTTATTCTTGTGATCCGATGCTGTACTTATGTTTAAGTACGTACTACACATTTCTACAGACAACAGCAGAATTATATATATACTGTTTGCACAGTTTAGGCTATACTTATTTTCAGACAACGAAAAGGCTTACATATGTACTGGTGGCACAGTTTAGGCTGGACCCTTAACTCCAGACAACAGCAGACGTATATATATATTGGTGGCATACCTTAAGCTGGTTCTTTATCCACAGACAATAAAAGACTTACATATTTAGTGGAGTAGTTTAGGCTGGACCCTTAACTTCAGACTACAATAGAGTTTCATATATACTGGTGGTAGTTTAGGCTGAACCCTTATTCACAGACAAAAGAAAACTTACATATATAATATGGAAGTTTAGGATGGACCCTTATCTACAGACAACAGAAAACTTGTATGTACATTGTGGAACAGTTTAAGCCAGACCTTTATTCAAAGAAACCAAAGGAGACTTACTTATATACTTGTCAGTATAATACCACTGGGCCCCATCTCCAGTGAAGCAGTCGCAGGTCACCACATAACCGGCGAGTGTGTGAAGCCTGGTCTTGATGGAGCAGTTGTGTTCTGAGAAAACAAATGAAATCAGGTGACTTCTGCTCTTGCATATATTTTATCATTTATTTTATTATTTTTAACAAGATTTCTTCCATATTTTGTATAGCATTACTAATAGGGTTCTGGGCGGAGCCTAGATTAGTCTGTCTATCCTGCCACTACTCTTCTCCAGTCTCCCCCTTGGCCCCCTTTTCTACCCCCTTCCATCATCCCTCCGACCATTATCCCCTCTCCCTGACCCTCCTTGGTCTTTCCCCCAATCCCCCCACTTGTCTCTTCTCCACTTTCTCACAGAAAATATAGTATTAAGAAGGATCCACCTTGTTCCCCTAACTCTGTCAGTCCTCCCCCTCCCTTAACCCCCACTTCCCCTTTTCTGAGAAAATAAATTATTAAGACTTTGAGCAGTTAAACTTCACACTCTATGTACATCTCATTCTCTTTCTCATCCCTGATTTATTTCAGACTTAATGAAAATCACTCGAGGGTTTTGGGTTATATGCTAAATTTCTTAAAGCATTTAACTTAAGCCTATACCATTCAACCTGTCTGTCCCATAACCAATATTTTTACCATACAAATTTGAGTGAGTCTAGCCCGATACATTTGGACTCCAACTTTGGACTGACAAACGCTTTTCCTCATAGTATATATAATTTGTAGTATATTATGATTATCATTATTAATTCAAGTTTAATTATTATTTTTACATATATGACAACTTTCATTATAGACAAATAATAATAATATTATTTATTATTATTGTTATTTAAATTGTTACTGGAAAGGCCAACTTGCTATGTCCAAGTTTGTAAGTCTCTCTCTCCCACCTCCTTTCTCTCTCTCTCTCTCTCTCTCTCTCTCTCTCTCTCTCTCTCTCTCTCTCTCTCTCTCTCTCTCTCTCTCTCTCTCTCTCTCTCTCTCTCTCTCTCTCTCCCTTCCTCTCTCTCTCTCTCTCTCTCTCTCTCTCTCTCTCTCTCTCTCTCTCTCTCTCTCTCTCTCTCTCTCTCTCTCTCTCTCTCTCTCTCTCTCTCTCTTCCTCTCTCTCTTTTTTTTTTAACTAAGACTCAGGTTTATAACCAGCAAACACAAAACGTTTTGAAAACTTTTATTTACGTTTTCCAATAGGTGTACGAATAACTCATATTGAAAATGGTGTAGGATAGCATTTGAGAAATTTTTAATCCAAAAATCCAAACATATGGGTTTTATAATACGGTTTTTCTAAAACTATTTTAATCCAAATGTATTTCAAATAGTTTTTACATGTTTTAAATATAAAATTATGGTCTTTTTTGTAAAATTCCTTAATAAATTTTGAATGATATTTAATGGCTATATGAAACATTCAAAATGCATTTAGTTATTCTATAAGGCTGTGTGTGTGTGTGCCTGTGTGTGTGTGACTGTGTGTATGTGGGAGGGGGGCCGAGTGTGTGTGTGTGTGTGTGTACTCACGTATTTGTGCTTGCGGGAATTGAGCTTTGGCTCTTTGGTCCCGCCTCTCAACCGTCAAACAACAGGTGTACAGGTTCCTGAGCCTATTGGGCTCTATCATATCTACACCTGAAACTGTGTATGGAGTCAGCCTCTACCACATCACTTCCTAATGCATTCCATTTGTCAACCACTCTGACACTAAAAAAGTTCTTTCTAATATCTCTGTGGCTCATTAGGGCACTCAGTTTTCACCTGTGTCCCTTAGTGCATGTTCCCCTTGTGTTAAATAGCCTGTCTTTATCTACCCTATAGATTCCTATGAAAATTTTGAAAGTGGTGATCATGTCCCCCGTAACTCTTCTGTCGTCCAACGAAGTGAGGTTTAATTCTCATAGTCTCTCCTCGTAGCTCATACCTCTCAGCTCAGGTACTAGTCTGGTGGCAAACTTTTGAACCTTTTCCAGTTTAGTCTTATGCTTGACTGGATATGGACTGCATGCTGAAGCCGCATACTAAAGGATTGGTCTGACATATGTGGTATATAATGTTCTGAAAGGTTCCTAACACATGTTTCTAAAGGCCGTTCTTATGTTAGCCAACCTGGCATATGCCGCTGATATTATCCTCTTGATGTGAGCTTCAGGGGACAGGTCTATCGTGATATCAACCCCCAGGTCTTTCTCTCTCTCTCTGAATCTTGAAGTATTTCATCTCCCAAATGATACCTTGTATCTGGTCTCGGGCTCCCTACACCTTTCTTCGTTACATTGCATTTCCTTGGGTTAAACTCTAACAACAATTTGTACGACCATTCCTGCAGCTTGTCCAGGTCTTTCTGTAGCCTCAAACTGTCCTCCTCTGTCTTATTCCTTCTCATAATTTTGGCGTCGTCAGCAAACATTGAGAGGAATCAGTCTATACCTTTTGGGAGATCATTTAAGTATATCAGAAACCGGATAAGTCCGAGTACAGAGCCCCGTAAGACTCCACTGGTGACTTCACGCCAATCTGGGGTCTCACCCATAACTGTAACTCTCTGCTTCCAGTTGCTTAGGTTCTCCATTATCCACTGGAGCGCCCTACCAGTTACTCCTGCCTGTTTCTCCAGCTTATGCGTCAACCTTTTATGGGGTACTGTGTCAAAGGCTTTCCGACAGTCCAAAAAACGCAGTTCCCCATCCTTCTCTTTCTTGCTTAATCTTTGTCACCTGATCGTAGAATTCTATTAAGCCTGTAAGGCAAGATGTGACCCTCCCTGAACCCATGTTGATGAGATGTCACGAAGTCACTTCTGTCCAGATGTGTTACTAGGATTTTATGACAATCTTCTCCATTACCTTGCATGGTATACAAGTTAAGGACACTGGCGTGTAGTTCAGTGCCTCTTGTCTGTCATCCTTTTTGTATATTGGAACTACATTAGCCGTCTTCCATATTTCTTGTAGGTCTTCTGTTTCCAGTGACCTACTATACACTATGGAGAGTGGCAAACAAAGTGTTCCAGCACACTCTTTCATTACCCATGGTGAGATTCCGTCCGGCCACACAGCTTTTCTTATGTCCAGCTTCAATAGGTCCTTCTTGCCCTCCTCTCTTGTAATTTCGAACCCTTCCAAGGTCGCCTGGTTTGCTGCCACCTCTCCTAGCACCGTGACCTCTCCTTGTTCTATTGTAAAGACCTCCTGGAACCTTTTGTTGAGTTCTTCACACACCTCTTTGTCATTCTCTGTGTACCTGTCTTCACCCATCCTAAGTTTCATCACCTGTTCCTTCACTGTTGTCTTCCTCATGATGTGGCTGTGTAGTATCTTTGGTTCGGTTCTTGGCTTTACTAGCTATATCATTTTCATACCTTTTCTCAGCTGCTCTTCTCACACTAACATACTCGTTCCTGGTTCTCTGGTATCTCTCTACTTTCCGGTGTTCAGTTATTATGGAAATTCCTCCATGCCTTTTTGTTCAGTTCCTTTGCTTTCATACATTCCAACTAACCACGGATTCTTCTTTTGCTTCTCGGTTTTTTCCTGTCGGGCCGGGATAAATCTGCTTGCAGCCTCCTAACACTTTTGGGTGACATAGTCCATCATGACTTAGTTCTGAGTTCTGTGTACCATTGTATATCCCTTAAGAATTTATTCGTCTCCTCATAGTTTCCCTTTCAGTATGCCAGCCCTTTGTTTCCCAGTTCTTTTTTAGAGGAGATAATTCCTAGCTAAACCAGGTACTCAAAGCTCGATACACTATGATCACTCATTCCCAATCGGGCTTCCAACTTAACTTCCCTCATATCCTGTGTATATGTGTGTGTGTGTGTGTGTGTGTGTGTGTGTGTGTGTGTGTGTGTGTGTGTGTGTGTGTGTGTGTGTGTGTGTGTGTGTGTGTGTGTGTGTCTTGTCTGTGCGTGTGTGGCTATGTGTGTTTGTGTGTGTGTGGCTGTGTGTGTGTGTGTGTGTGTGTGTGTGTGTGTGTGTGTGTGTGTGTGTGTGTGTGTGTGTGTGTGTGTGTGTGTGTGTGTGTGTGTGTGTGTGTGTGTGTGTGTGTGTGTGTGTATGTGTGGCGGTGTGTGTACTCACCTAGTTATTCTCACTGAATTGTGCTTGCGAGGATTCAGCTCTGGCTCTTTGGTCCTGCCTCTGAACCGTCACTGAACAGGTATACAAGTTACTGAGTCTTTTTGGCTCTATCATATCTACACCTGAAACTGTGTATGGAGTGAGCCGCCACTACATCACTTCCTAATGCATTCCATTTGTCAACCACTCTGACACTAAAAAAGTTCTTTCTAATATCTCTGTGGCTAATTTGGCACTCAGTTTCCACATGTGTCACCTAGTGTGTGTGTCCCTTGTGGTAAATAGCCTGTCTTTATCTACCCTATCGATTCCCATTAAAATCTTGAATGTGGTGATCATTTCCCCCCTAACTCTTTTGTCGTCCAACGAAGTGAGGTTTAATTCCCGTAGTTTCTCCTCGTAGCTCATACCTCTCAGCTCAGGTACTAGTCTGGTGGCAAACTTTTGAACCTTTTTCAGTTTAGTCTTATGCTTGACTAGATATGGACTCCATGCTGGAGCCGCATACTTCAGGATTGGTCGGACATATGTGGCATATAATGTTCTGAAAGATTCCTTATACAAGTTTCTAAAAGCCGTTCTTATGTTAGCCAACCTGGCATATGCCACTGAAGTTATCCTCTTGATATGAGCTTCAAGGGATAGGTCTGGCGTGATATCAACCCCCAGGTCTTTCTCTCTCTCTGACTCTTGAAGTATTTCATCTCCCAAATGAAACCTTGTATCTGGTCACCTGCTCCCTACACTTATCATCATTTCATTACATTTGCTTGGGTTAAACTCTAACAACCATTTGTTCGACCATTCCTGCAGCTTATCAAGGTCTTCTTGAAGCCTCAAGCTGTCCTCTGTCTTAATCCTTCTCATAATTTTGGCGTCGTCAGCAAATATTGAGAGAATTAATCTATTCCCTCCGGGAGATCATTTACGTATATCAGAAACAGGATAGGTCCGAGTACAGAGCTTTGTCGGACTTCACTGGTGACTTCACGCCATTCTGAGGTCTCACCCCTCACTGTAACTCCTAGTTGTACTCACCTAGTTGTGCTTGCGGGGGTTGAGCTCTGGCTCTTTGGTCCCGCCTCTCAACCGTCAATCAACAGGTGTACAGGTTCCTGAGCCTAGTGGGCTCTATCATATCTACACTTGAAACTGTGTATGGAGTCAGCCTCCACTACATTGCTTCCTAATGCATTCCATTTGTCAACCACTCTGACACTAAAAAAAGTTCTTTCTAATATCTCTGTGGCTCATTTGGGCACTCAGTTTCCACCTGTGTCCCCTTGTGTTAAATAGCCTGTCTTTATCAACCCTGTCGATTCCCTTGAGAATCTTGAATGTGGTGATCATGTGTGTGTGTGTGTGTGGCTGTGTTTGTGTGTGTGTTTGTGTGTGTGTGTGTGTGTGTGTGTGTGGCTGTGTGTGTGTGTGTGTGCGTTGCTGTGTGTTTGTGTGTGTGGCTGTGTACTCACCTACTTGTAGTCACCTAATTGTGCTTGCGGGGGTTAAGCTCTGGCTCTTTCGTCCCGCCTCTCAACCGTCAATCAACAGGTGTACACGTTCCTGAACCTATTGGGCTCTATCATATCTACACTTGAAACTGTGTATAGAGTCAGCCTCCACCACATCACTTCCTAATGCATTCCATTCCATTCCACTCTGAAACTAAAAAAGTTCTTTCTAATATCTCGGTGGCTCCTTTGGGCACTGAGTTTCCACCTGTGTCCCCTAGTGCGTGTGCCCCTTGTAATAAATAGCTGGTCTTTATTTACCCTGTGAATTCCCTTGAGAATCTTGAAAATGGTGATCATGTCCACCCCTAACTCTCAGAGTGTTTATGACGTATTAGAACGTTGTTACAACTTGCTATATTGGTTGTTTTAACTGGTTAGGAGGTGTTAAAACTTGTTCGAACGTTGTACCAATGTCGTAGTTTAGGTGTGTGTTTGGCAGGTAGTGCTTGAAGCTTGACTAAAATCCAGAATGCCAGACCCGCTCAAAGGCTCCTGCTACGTCTAGAGCAACAACACAGCTGATCTTGAACTCATCCAGTGACTAATGCCACTTAGTGAAGAGATTTAACAAGAGATCAACAGCAGATCATCCTAGTCTAAAATCATTCTGTCGATCACTGTCAGGAAAGAAAACGACATCCTTTAATAATCTTTAATACAAAATACAGCTAATATTGCTGTTGTTCTTGTATTAACAAATTAACACTAATTTGTTAGTGTTAATTTGTACTATTAACACTAACTCTTGTCAATTTGTACTATTAACACTAACTCTTGTTAATTTGTACTATTAACACTGTACTCTTTTACTAACACTAATTAACACTATACTAATATAAATTATTTGAATTACCCATGCCAATAAAATTAGGCTTGTGGAATTTTTCCTGAGAAACAACGAGAAATGATTGCCACGTCACCAACAGTGAATTCACTAGCTAATATTATACTGAGTTCTTCTTAAACATAAGTCTCTGGACCACAAACATCATAAAAACATTTCCCTGGAGCGAACATAATTATCAGTACTAAAAAATATATATGTAATTCCCCTTTGCACTTCTCAATAAAATGCATTGTGAGAAAACGCCTGGTGCGCGGAGGGAGAAGGCATTAACCATTTTCCAACCCTGAACAGAAAATTTGTCCTGCTGATCTGAATAATTGTGATCAGCAAGTCATTTTTGTGGAATTGAACAGCAGAAATCGACACCATTGAGTCCAGGAATTTTTTTTTATCCGTATAGTATGGATACTGTAGGGATTTTTTTTATGGATTTTAATTGTTGTGTAATGTACAGTTTATGGATATCTCATAGGAAACCCCAAAGCCAAGGGTAAGCAATAATCTCATCCTTTCATTCCAGATTATTATTATATATATGTAACTAAATAACTTATGTGTAACAAAAATTATTGTACAAACTCATTGGCAGGTAACTGGGATGTTAATTTAATACTATGGCGTCACTCAGAGGAGACCAAATAAACTATCTTGTCTCAGCTTGCACACATGGATGCCATGAGCACGTGACCACGAATCTAGCTGGGCACCCAACTGTTCTACGCAAATAACTGAATGTGAAGCCTACTAATCAGATAAAGCTTTCATTATTCACACTAACCCCAGTGGAATTAACGCTTAGGAAAAACTTCCTGCCAATTTATAATTCTAGATTGATAGGCTATAATTAATAACCCCCCAACTTGTGCAGGATATGACTTGTGGGAAGTTTCAATTAAACATGCGATCCACTTAATTAAACATACAAATCCAGTCAATTAAATATAAAGTCCACTATTTAAATAAATAAATTAATTAATTAAATATATATAAATAATAAATTAGAATTCATTCAAATAAATAATAAAATCCCAGGATTCAATATTCCCCACATCTTTTGGTCCTGAGACCTGATCATATTTATGATCAATAATAGGAACTAGTGCCAATAATAATTTAATAATTAGCATTAGAAACAGACTGCTTATTCACCAGTATCATACCTCATCAATTTTCAACCTCAGTACACACAGTAGTACTAAGTAGTACTATTATTATTATTATTATTTAATTAATTATTATAAATAATTATTACTATTATTAATTCAAGCCTTAACCCTCAAACCGTTAAGGGCCTTTTAGCCTTCAACACCCACAGGGGGCAACAACAAAAAATCCAAAAAATTATTTTGTCTTATAAAAGTGTTCATTTGTGTTTCCTGATCATGGAAAAGAATTGTGCGTGGCATATTTTAGCCGCAATAGGCCGGGTGTGAGAGTTTGAAAAAATGGAATATAGAATGGTAATGAGGAATTGAACTCGGAAAATTTTTAAAAATTTTATTAGATTTTTTTTAACCTTTATTCCTGTCGTGATATTCAATTAAGTCGTCGAGGAAGGACTTGCTTAGCTAACACACCAGTGTAGCAAGCAGCTCATTCCTCACTCTGGGATCATTTATGATCAATTGACTAGGCACGAGCAAACGCCAAGACCCCAAAAAGTTTTAAACCCCCTCCACTTGGCCGTCGACCTGCGCCATTCGCAGAAGCGAATATAGGGAGTAGGTCCATGGCTCTCACAACAATAATTTATTGTTGTGTGGTACCATATATTTAGTCCAAAACTCGAGAATCAGTCTCAATTTAATAGTCGAGTGTGACAGTACACTTGCAGGGCAATATAAATGTGTAGGGTGTAATGAACAGACGTGTCCAACATAACATCTTAGTTTATTCAATAAAGTACTAACTACTACAACAAGAACAAAAGAAATATCAATGACGTTACTCGAAATCCTTCCTGTGACACTTTCAATGACAGCTAGACACCAGCCCCTCGGACTGCATGATGAACTAACTCGAACACACGGTGTGAACACAGCGGAATCAAACAAGCAAGGAAGACAATCTAATCTCTAACCACAAATACAACAAATGATACAGTAGGCTATGAGAAACGTCTCCAAATAACCTCCTATCCGTTACCTATGCTCCTTGCAGTCTACACCTGCAATAGCAGTTGCAATGCAATCAGATTAGTAGCCTGTCAATGACACAACAATGATTGATGAAGGTAGTATGCAAGATCGAGATCATCAAAGAGGACATCCTAGTAAAGAAGAGCAAACTGAGGTATGCAAGGAATTACAAAGAGGTATATGTTCAGAGGGACATGACCAAAGACGAGATAGTTGGAACAGCAGATACAAGGAAAAGGCGCAAGGAGAGGGAAGGGAGCCAGGGAACCTCAGCCTCCAACCCAGCAAACCCAGAGGGGAGTGGGGAACCCCAATCCAGCAATTCAGGAACCCCAGGGGGGGGGGGGGGGAATGCAACACCCCAGTCCACCACCCAAGAGGGTGCCCCCTATCCCCCAGAACAAACCCTTCCTTGCCCCTGCACAATGCCCACCGTAAAACCCAAATCCCCCTCTCCCCTTACCCCAAGTATCCCCCTGCTATCCCAGCCCCTGGTCTTCTTCCTGTCCCAAGCAGACCCAGGCGAGACCTAAGCCCTCCATTCCCCACTCCACCTCCCCCCAAACACCTGTCAACTACACCGCAGGAGGGCGTGCCCTCTCCCCAAGTAATCCCTGCCCCCTCACCCCCAGGACATCTTCCTGCCCCAAGCTGGCCTGAGCAAGACCTAAGCCCCCCATCCCCCACTCCACCTACCCCTGAACCCCTGACAACTACCTCACAGGAGGAGAAGCCTACCCAAATAGCAAGGACTATGGAACAACTTCCTACACTTGTGGGTAGTGAGGGGTGAAATTGGATATAAGAAAGTGAGCTTCAAGGTAATGTACTCAAACATTGACGGGATTACCAATAAAACAAGTGAACTGGCAGAAAGGGCGCAAGAAGAAAACCCAGATGTAATAGGACTCATGGAAACAAGATTGTCAGAAGTCATAACAGATGCTGTGTTTCCAAAGGACTACTATATAGTAAGGAAAGAGAGGGAAGGGAGAGGAGGTGGAGTGGCCCTGCTGATAGGAAGGACTGGAGTTTTGATGAGATAGAAATTCCAAGGGAATACCATGTTAAACAGAACTTAGAGACAAAAATGTGCAGGACATGATGGATTTTGTCACCCAGAAGTGCCAGGAAGCTGCAGACAGGTTTATCCTCGTCCAAAAGGAGAAAAACGAAAAACAACGGAAAAACCCATGGTTCAACCAGGGATGCAAGGTAGCGAATCAACTGAGTAAAAGAACATGGAGAAACTACAGAAATAACAGAACACCAGAGAGCAGGGAGAGATACCAGAGGGCCAAAAATGAGTAGCTCAGAGTGAGGAGGGAAGCAGAGAAACAGTTTGAAAATGACATAGTGAGTAAAGCCAAGACCCAACCAAAGCTGCTCCACACCCACATCAGGAGGGGAAACAGCAGTGAAGGAACAAGTGATGAAACTGAGAAAAGGGGAGAACAGATACACAGAGAATGACAAGGAGGTGTGTGAAGAACTCAACAAGAAATTCCAGGTCTTCACAATAGAACAAGGAGAAACCCCTGCACTAAATGAGGAGGAGGCAAACCAAGCAACCTTGGTGGAATTTGACCTCACCAGTGATGAAGTCAAAAGGTGTCTGCTGGAGCTGGATGTTACAAAGGCTGTTGGGCCTGACAGAATCTCACCATGGATACTAAAGGAAGGTGCAGAAGCACTAAGTGTGCCACTCTCTATGGTGTATAACAGCTCACTGGAAACATAAGACTTACCAGAAAGTTGGAAGACAGCTAACGTAGTCCCAATATACAAGACCGGTGACAAGCAAGAGGCACTGTACTACAGGCCAGTTTCCCTAACTTGTATACCATGCAAGGTGATGGAGAAGATCGTGAGAAAAAGGCTCGTAGAGCATCTGGAGGGAAATAACTTTGTAACACACCACCAACATGGGTTCAGGGATGGTAAATCGTGCCTCACAGGTTTAATAGAATTCTATGACCAGGCAATACAAATTAGGCAGGTAAGAGAAGAGTGGGCCGACTACATTTTCCTGGACTGCCAGAAAGACTTTGACACAGTACCCCATAAAAGGCTGTTAAAAAAGTTGGAGCAACAGGCAGGAGTAAAATGAAAAGTGCTCCAGTGGATAAGGGAGTACTTAAGCAACAGGAAACAGTGAGTAACCGTGAGGGGGAGACATCAGAGTGGCGAGATGTCACCAGCGGAATCCCACAGGGCTCAGTACATGGACCCATCCTGTTTCTAATATATGTAAACGATCTTCGGAAGGGTATAGACTCGTTCCTCTCAATGTTTGCTGATGATGCAAAAATTATGAGAAGAATCAAGACGGATGAGGATAGACAAAGACTACAGGATGACCTGGACAAATTGGAGGAATGGTCTAGAAAATGGCTGCTAAAGTTCAACTCAAGAAAGTGTAAGGTAAAGAAATTAGGCGAAGGGAGCAGGAAGCTGACCAGAAGGTATCATCTGGGAGGTGAAATCCTGCAAGAGTCAAATAGAGAGAAAGATCTGGGGGTTGATATCACACCGAACCTGTCCCCAGAGGCCCACATCAAAAGAATATCATCAGTGGCATATGCTAGACCGGCCAACATAAGAACTGCCTTTAGAAACTTGTGTAAGGAATCATTCAGGACCTTGTATACCACTTATGTAAGACCAATCCTGGAGTATGCAGCTCCAGCCTGGAGTCCATACCTAGTTAAACACAAGACAAAGTTAGAGAAGATTCAACAGTATGCCACCAGGCTCGTCCCGGAACTGAGAGGATTGAGCTACGAGGAAAGGCTAAAGGAGCTGAACCTCACATCCCTGGAAAACAGAAGAGTAAAGGGAGACATGATAACCACCTACAAAATTCTCAGGGGAATTGACAGGTTGACAAAGATAAACTTTTCAGCACGGGTGGGACACGAACAAGGGAACACAGGTGGAAACTTAGTATCCAGATAAGCCATAGAGGCGTTAGAAAGATTTTTTTCAGTGTCAGAGTAGTTAATAAATGGAATGCACTAGGCTGTGATGTGAGGGAGGCTGACTCCATACACAGTTTCAAAGGTAGATATGATAGATCCCAGTAGGCTCAGGAATCTGTACACAAGTTGATTGACAGTTGAGAGGCGGGATCAAAGAGCCAAAGCTCAACCCCCTCAAACACAATTAGGTGAGTACAATTAGGTGAGTACATCAGTGACTAATGAGTTCACTGGCAACCCTTCCTCAAATTAATCTTCATGTTAACACTCCGTCCCATGGATGATCAACAATCAATAACAATTGATTTACCTCAATAACAAGGAAACATTTACGTTAACTTAATAAATCTTACAACTGTCACTAGTAACGCGGAAATTACACAACACGCTCTACCCGTCGAGCATTCAGTGAGAAAATCCCATTAATCCCTGTACTACCAGACAGCTGATTAAACTCTTTACTAGTAACTTTAATTTATGTTATTTTTCGTTATCGGTTACTATCACTCAACGATGGTAAACTTTGATTTTACAATGTCCGAAGTGCAAAGAAAACAGCAATCACTCGTGATTACTCTTAGAGCAATTAATTACTTTCCTCATGATCAATAATTAATCAATTAAATACCCAACCACGTTAACGTTATTCTAAAATGGCGTTACTCTTCCCACGAGTCAATCAAGTGCCAGTACTTCCGGACAGATAAATAACGACATTACGTTAATGGAACAATGGAGCCTTCGAGTAAGTCGATCAAAAATGGATCGAAGTTACTTTCTTTGACTTCCTGAAACACGTCAGTTACCCGGCCCACTGACCATTAATTACGACAGACAATACTATAATTCTTGTCTGGCTGATGGCTAGACTACCCTGATACTACCGTAGCTGCTTGCAGGAAAGTAATTAACCCAAACATATTCTACGTTACTCAAATTGTCAAAGAACAAATTCTCTTAAAGCAATGGGTGTTCCCATGGTTACGTTATATTAATTGCCTCGCAATCACCTCACTGAATACTGGACATCGATATCCCACCAAACAAACAGGAGAATGTAATACCCAAGTACACGCCTTCAGCCGAGTTCACCCACGGCATGATAATCACACTAACAAATCAAAGTGATTTACGTTACAATCCGGTTACAATGACAATACTGCAGAACACTAGTAAATAACCCTCAGAGCATGAACCCTCAGAAACACAGATCCACAATGATTTACTGAACTGCAAGACACACCCCAGTGATTGATTAACACTTGCAACAATCACAATCAATGACTACCTCTTTGCAATAACACACATGGCAATGTGCACTAATTTTTTATTTATTTATAAAAGAAACCACAAAGTACAAACAGAAAAGCTACATACAAGAAAACATACTATGGTCCCCAGGACTATATGCAACTGAAAACTCACACCCCAGAAGTGACTCGAACCCATACTGCCAGGAGCACATGGCTGGCTTACAGGATCCCTTAACCGCTAGACAAACACGACCGGACAAAAGAGGATTGTAGCCGAGGCTATTTCCAACACCCAACCGGCAGTTGGTTGGAAATCTTGGGCATGGTATTTTATCAAATCACCTCATTCTTTGGAGAACACGTGAGGAACACAAATGCGAACAAGCCTGAATGGTCCCCAGAACTATATGCAACTGAAAACTCACACCTCAGAAGTGACTCGAACTCATACTGCCAGGAGCACACTGCTGGCATACAGTGCTGGACAAAAGACGATGGTAGAGAAGGCTACCATCCTTTTTTGTCTAGTCATGTTGGTCGAGCGGTTAAGGGATCCTGTACGCCAGCAGTGTGCTCCTGGCAGTATGGGTTCGAGTCACTTCTTGGGTGTGAGTTTTCAATTGCATATAGTCCTGGGGACCATTCAGGCTTCTTTGCATTTGTGTTCCTCACGTGTGCCAAAAAGAATGACGTGATTTGATAAAATACCATGCCCAAGATTACCAATTGAGGGCCGGCGGGGGGATGATAATAGCCACGTCTACCATCTTCTTTTGTCTGGTCGTGTTGGTCGAGCAGTTAAGGGATTCTGTATGCCAGAAGTGTTCTCCTGGCAGTATGGGTTCAAGTCCCTTCTAGCATGTGAGTTTTCAGTTGCAAATAGTCCTGGGGACCATTCAGGCTTGTTCGCATTTCTGTTCCTCACGTGTGCGCCAAAGAATGAGGTGATTTGATAAATTACCATGCCCAAGATTACCAACCGAGAGCCGGCGGGGGGATGAAAATAGCCTCGGCTACCATCCTCTTTTGTTCGGTCGTGTTGGTCGAACAGCTAAGGGATCCTGTACGCCAGCAGTGTGCTCCTGGCAGTATGGGGTTCGAGTCACTTCTGAGGTGTGAGTTTTCAGTTGCATATAGTCCCGGGGACCATTCAGGCTTGTTCCCATTTGTGTTCCTCACGTGTGCCCCAAAGAATGAGGTGATTTGATAAAATACCATGCCCAAGATTACCATCAGAGTGCAGGCGGGCTGATGGGCAAATAGCCTCGGCTACCATCAGCTTTTGTCCGGTTGTGATAGCCGAGTGGATAAAGTGTGCTGTACACACCATTTGCATTGTGCTCCTGGCAGTATGGGTTCGAGTCACTTCTTGGGTGTGAGTTTTCAATTGCATATAGTCCTGGGGACCATTCAGGCTTGTTCGCATTTGTGTTTCTCACGTGTACCCCAAAGAATGAGGTGATTTGATAAAATACCATGCCCAAGATTACCAACCTCGTGCCGGCGGGGGGATGGAAATAGCCTCGGCTACCATCCTCTTTTGTACGGTCGTGTTGGGCGAGCTGTTAAGGGATCCTGTATGCAAGCAGTGTGCTCCTGGCAGTATGGGTTCGAGTCACTTCTGGGCTGTGAGTTTTCAGTTGCATATAGTCATGTGGACCATTCAGGCTTGTTCGCATTTGTGTTTCTCACGTGTGCCCCAAAGAATGAGGTGATTTGATAAAATACCATGCCCAAGATTACCAACCGAGTGCCGGCGGGGGGATGTAAATAGCCTCGGCTACCATCAGCTTTTGTCCGGTTGTGATGGTCGAGTGGATAAGGTGTCCTGTACACACCAGTTGCATTGTGGTCTTGGCAGTATGGGTTCGAGTCACTTCTGGGGGTGTGAGTTTTCAGTTGCATATAGTCCAGTGGACCATTCAGGCTTGTTCGCATTTATGTTTCTCACGTGTGCCCCAAAGAATGAGGTGATTTGGTAAAATACCATTCCCAAGATTACCATCAGAGTGCAGGCGGGCTGATGGGCAAATAGCCTCGGCTACCATCAGCTTTTGTCCGGTTGTGATGGTCGAGTGGATAAGGTGTCCTGTACACACCAGTTGCATTGTGGTCTTGGCAGTATGGGTTCGAGTCACTTCTTGGGTGTGAGTTTTCAATTGCATATAGTCCTGGGGACCATTCAGGCTTCTTCGCATTTGTGTTCCTCACGTGTGCCCCAAAGAATGACGTGATTTGATAAATTACCATGCCCAAGATTACCAATTGAGTGCCGGCGGGGGGATGATAATAGCCACGTCTACCATCTTCTTTTGTCTGGTCGTGTTGGTCGAGCAGTTAAGGGATTCTGTACGCCAGCAGTGTGCTCCTGGCAGTATGGGTTCGAGTCACTTCTGGGGTGTGAGTTTTCAGTTGCATATAGTCATGTCGACCATTCAGGCTTGTTCGCATTTGTGTTTCTCACGTGTACCCCAAAGAATGAGGTGATTTGATAAAATACCATGCCCAAGATTACCAACCTCGTGCCGGCGGGGGGATGGAAATAGCCTCGGCTACCATCCTCTTTTGTACGGTCGTGTTGGGCGAGCTGTTAAGGGATCCTGTATGCAAGCAGTGTGCTCCTGGCAGTATGGGTTCGAGTCACTTCTGGGCTGTGAGTTTTCAGTTGCATATAGTCATGTGGACCATTCAGGCTTGTTCGCATTTGTGTTTCTCACGTGTGCCCCAAAGAATGAGGTGATTTGATAAAATACCATGCCCAAGATTACCAACCGAGTGCCGGCGGGGGGATGGAAATAGCCTCGGCTACCATCAGCTTTTGTCCGGTTGTGATGGTCGAGTGGATAAGGTGTCCTGTACACACCAGTTGCATTGTGGTCTTGGCAGTATGGGTTCGAGTCACTTCTGGGGGTGTGAGTTTTCAGTTGCATATAGTCCAGTGGACCATTCAAGCTTGTTCGCATTTGTGTTTCTCACGTGTGCCCCAAAGAATGAGGTGATTTGGTAAAACACCATTCCCAAGATTACCATCAGAGTGCAGGCGGGCTGATGGGCAAATAGCCTCGGCTACCATCAGCTTTTGTCCGGTTGTGATGGTCGAGTGGATAAGGTGTCCTGTACACACCAGTTGCATTGTGGTCTTGGCAGTATGGGTTCGAGTCACTTCTGGGGGTGTGAGTTTTCAGATATATATATATATATATATATATATATATATATATATATATATATATATATATTTCATTGAATATGACCGCATATTCTGTATTTATTATTTTCTGGTTTAGGGCTTCTATCCCTCTAACTATTTTCTTAGCATCAGGGCTTAATTGAAATAGGAGTTCTCCAAAACTCATTTTCGTACTTTTAAGGTGAAGAAAAGAAGTGATTTACTATAGAGTGTATTACACTTATTTGTATAATTTGCACGACGTTTCGAACCTCCATGGTTCATTCTCAAGTGAACAGATCTTACAATACTAGTTGATTTTATACCCGCATTAGGTCAGGTGATAATACAATGAAGGTGATAACATGGGGGGATACATAAGGGATAAACATAGGGGCTGCAGAAGGCTTATTGGCCCATACGAGGCATCTCCTATCTAAACACAAAGATTAATCCAGTGTAATTGGCCTGTTATGTTGGACATTGTCTTCTGTGTTGGCATCGATATGTTCTTGTCTTGTCTTGTCCTGTAAGGACAAGCCGACAGAGTTTATCGTGATCCAGCCTGTACTCCTCTTGACATACCAGAAAATATTCTGAGGAAACTACTCCAAGCTTGTACTAAAGAGGCACCCTTCTTGAGCCCGGATGGGCACATGTATAAGCAAGTAGATGGGGTCGCCATGGGTTCTCCCCAAGGTGTCCTGTTTGCAAACTTCTACATGGGTACCATCGAGCAAAAAGTCTTAGTCGACATGAACTTGAGACCGGCCATATACTGCAGGTATGTTGACGACATTTTTACACAGGTACCTGATGTCAGACATCTGCAGGAGCTGAAGGAGGCATTTGAGCAGAGTTTCGTGCTGCGTTTCACTTACGAGATGGAAAAGGATGGGAAGCTGCCCTTTCTAGATGTAACAGTCATGGAAAAGGGCGGAGGTTTCCACACTGCAGTCTACACTAAGGAAACAAACATAGGAATGTGCCTAAATGCCAACAGCGACTGCCCAGACAGGTACAAGAGGAGTGTTGTTAACGCATATGTCGACCGTGCTCTCAGCAACAGCTCAGAATGGAAGCAAGTCGACGAAGAACTCTGTAGGGTAAGGCAGGTCCTAGTCAATAACGGCTTCTCCAATGGTTTCGTCGAAGACATCATAAGAAGGAAAGTGAAAAGCCATGCAACCTCTGAAGAGACAACTAACACAACACCTATACCCCCTATTAGACTATTTTACAGGAACTTCTTTTCCACAGCTCATAAAACGGAGGAAAGGGTCCTGAAAGATATTGTTAATAGAAACGTTATCCCTACAGACAAAAATCAGAGGATACAACTGACGATTTACTATAAAACCAGAAAAACGGCCAGCCTACTCATGAGAAACTCTCCAGACACAAAACAGAACGCTTTAAAAGAGACTAACGTCGTCTATGCCTTCAAATGCCCTCTTGGAGACTGTAAGCTCCAAAAAAAACCAGTATATAGGCAAGACAACAACATCTCTTTCTAGGCGTTTAACGATGCATAAGCAACAGGGATCCATTAAGGAACATATAATCTCTTCCCACAACCAAACCATCACCAGAGAAATCCTAGTAAACAACGCAGAAATCATCGATAGATACAGCGATAGCAGGCGGCTTGACGTTTGCGAGGCACTACACATCAAGAAGTCAACACCAGCAATCAACAGCCAATTATTGCACAACTATATTCTACCCACCTCAAGACTTCGCTCCAATATAGAAGCATCAAGAAATATGGACCAATAGGCTTTCTACAAACACTTCTATTCAATATCCATTGTTTCGTGTTCTGTCTTGTGTTGATGAAATTAATACCCTATTAATACTCTTGTTCTGTCTTGTGTTGATGAAATTAATACCCTATTAATGCCACATCTTGTTCTGTCTTGTGTTAATGCCACATCACCCCTTCCACCTCACTCAAATGTAGATATAAAATCGGAGATGCGTAAGTTCTATTCAGTTGTGTATTTGTGAACTAAAGTCTTTGAAAATGTAATAAGTTTTACGAAACGCGCTCGTGTCGCGTCAGACTAGAAATAAAAATGAATTTTGGAGAATTGATTTTTTATTTACCTCCAACAGTGAAAAGAAATGTATGAAAGATTGAGAAAATTCGCGTTAGAATTATTAATCTTACTTTTTCGGTCATATTTAATAATATATGTCTACAGGAAAGACTGCTACCAAAATATACTAATATATATATATATATATATATATATATATATATATATATATATATATATATATATATATATATATTTATTTATATATATATATATATATATATATATATATATATATATATATATATATATATATATATATATATATATATATATATATATATTTATATATATATATATATATATATATATATATATATATATATATATATATATATATATATATATATATATATTTATATATATATATATATATATATATATATATATATATATATATATATATATATATATATATATATATATATATATATAACTGAAAACTCACACCCCAGAAGTGACTCGAACCCATACTCCCAGGAGCCACGCAACTGGTATGTACAAGACGCCTTAATCCACTTGACCGTCACGACCGGACAAAATGAGGTGATAGCCGAGGCTATTTGAACCACCCCACCGCCGGCACTCGGATAGTAATCTTGGGCATAGCATTTTACCAAATCACCTCATTCTTTGGGGCACACGTGAGGAACACAAATGCGAACAAGCCTGAATGGTCCCCAGGACAATATGCAACTGAAAACTCACACCCCAGAAGTGACTCGAACCCATACTCCCAGGAGCCACGCAACTGGTATGTACAAGACGCCTTAATCCACTTGACCATCACGACCGGACAAAATGAGGTGATAGCCGAGGCTATTTGAACCACCCCACCGCCGGCACTCGGATAGTAATCTTGGGCATAGCATTTTACCAAATCACCTCATTCTTTGGGGCACACGTGAGGAACACAAATGCGAACAAGCCTGAATGGTCCCCAGGACAATATGCAACTGAAAACTCACACCCCAGAAGTGACTCGAACCCATACTCCCAGGAGCCACGCAACTGGTATGTACAAGACGCCTTAATCCACTTGACCATCACGACCGGACAAAATGAGGTGATAGCCGAGGCTATTTGAACCACCCCACCGCCGGCACTCGGATAGTAATCTTGGGCATAGCATTTTACCAAATCACCTCATTCTTTGGGGCACACGTGAGGAACACAAATGCGAACAAGCCTGAATGGTCCCCAGGACAATATGCAACTGAAAACTCACACCCCAGAAGTGACTCGAACCCATACTCCCAGGAGCCACGCAACTGGTATGTACAAGACGCCTTAATCCACTTGACCATCACGACCGGACAAAATGAGGTGATAGCCGAGGCTATTTGAACCACCCCACCGCCGGCACTCGGATAGTAATCTTGGGCATAGCATTTTACCAAATCACCTCATTCTTTGGGGCACACGTGAGGAACACAAATGCGAACAAGCCTGAATGGTCCCCAGGACAATATGCAACTGAAAACTCACACCCCAGAAGTGACTCGAACCCATACTCCCAGGAGCCACGCAACTGGTATGTACAAGACGCCTTAATCCACTTGACCATCACGACCGGACAAAATGAGGTGATAGCCGAGGCTATTTGAACCACCCCACCGCCGGCACTCGGATAGTAATCTTGGGCATAGCATTTTACCAAATCACCTCATTCTTTGGGGCACACGTGAGGAACACAAATGCGAACAAGCCTGAATGGTCCCCAGGACAATATGCAACTGAAAACTCACACCCCAGAAGTGACTCGAACCCATACTCCCAGGAGCCACGCAACTGGTATGTACAAGACGGACAAAATGAGGTGATAGCCTCGGCTATCACCTCATTTTGTCCGGTCGTGATGGTCAAGTGGATTAAGGCGTCTTGTACATACCAGTTGCGTGGCTCCTGTTAGTATGGGTTCGAGTCACTTCTGGGGTGTGAGTTTTCAGTTGCATATTGTCCTGGGGACCATTCAGGCTTGTTCGCATTTGTGTTCCTCACGTGTGCCCCAAAGAATGAGGTGATTTGGTAAAATGCTATGCCCAAGATTACTATCCGAGTGCCGGCGGTGGGGTGGTTCAAATAGCCTCGGCTATCACCTCATTTTGTCCGGTCGTGATGGTCAAGTGGATTAATGCATCTTGTACATACCAGTTGCGTGGCTCCTGGGAGTATGGGTTCGAGTCACTTCTGGGGTGTGAGTTTTCAGTTGCATATTGTCCTGGGGACCATTCAGGCTTGTTCGCATTTGTGTTCCTCACGTGTGCCCCAAAGAATGAGGTGATTTGGTAAAATGCTATGCCCAAGATTACTATCCGAGTGCCGGCGGTGGGGTGGTTCAAATAGCCTCGGCTATCACCTCATTTTGTCCGGTCGTGATGGTCAAGTGGATTAAGGCGTCTTGTACATACCAGTTGCGTGGCTCCTGGGAGTATGGGTTCGAGTCACTTCTGGGGTGTGAGTTTTCAGTTGCATATTGTCCTGGGGACCATTCAGGCTTGTTCGCATATATATATATATATATATATATATATATATATATATATATATATATATATATATATATATATATATATATATCTTATCCTCGACCAGTGCAACAGGTGAATTATTTAAGGAAATACTACCGGAACACCTAAGAGACTCCATTGGGATTCATGATCCCAAATTTGCGGAAGGAGCCGGTCAGTGGGACACTCTCGTCAACTCTCATCCTCGAACGACTTTTCCAAATGACTGCAAACAGTCCAAATGGGATAGCCCCATAGTGGAGAACATCGCCACATCATTCCTGGAGGCAGCTTCCAGGAAGGACAAAGCGCGTCTTCTAGCTGTGCAAGCGCCCCATGCCGGGGACTTCCTGGTGGCAGTCCCTAATTCCGCCTTGGGCACCCGCCTGGAACATCGGCCCTAAGTATTGGTGTTGCTCTGCGCCTTGCCGCCCCTATCTCCACCGAGCACCGGTGTATTTGCGGCCATGCACGGGCAGACCAATACGGCAGCCATGGTCTCATCTGTCGTAGGACACAAGGAAAGATTGCCAGACATGAAGCAGTCAATGACATCATCAAGAGAAGTTTGGCTTCAGCTGGATGCCCAGCACAAAGGGAACCTCAGTTGTGCAGACCTGACAACAGCCAAAAACGCCCAGATGGAGTCACCCTGCAGCCGTGGAGGGAAGGTAAACAGGTCGTGTGGGACTACACGTGTGCATCCACATTGGCTGATACCTATCTACCTTACAGCGCAGCTGAGGGAGGCGGGGCGGCCACATTCAGGGAGACCCAGAAAGCTAACAAGTACAGGGACCTAGAACGTTGTTACAGGTTCGTGCCAATAGGCTCTGAGACTCTGGGCGCCTGGGGTAAATGTGCACTTAAGTTCCTGAAGGAGCTGGGCGACGAACTCATTGGGAAGACTAGAGACCCAAGAGCGGCCAGTTTTATGTTTCAGCGCCTCAGTGTCGCTGTTCAGAGGGGAAATGCGTGCTGTATCTTGGGTACGCACCCGACCCCCGAGGAGCTGGACGAGGTCTTCGAACACTGATTGGTATATTGTTATATAAGTGTGTGTTTTCTGTAAACTGTAGCATTGCAATAAAATTAAATAAAAAAAATAATATGGGTGGTAGGAGAGGAAAAGATTAAAGTATTCAGTGAGAATCCACAAGGTCTTCTCTGAACACTATTTATTTTCTTCTTCGAGGATGTGGGTCCCTTTAATTAAACCAGTGGTGGTACCCCTAAATATATATATATATATATATATATATATATATATATATATATATATATATATATGTATATATATATATATATATATATATATATATATATATATATATATATATATATATATATATATATATATATATATATATATCAGATTCATTATCGATTGATCATATCTACAGTACATCAGCATCCTTCATGCCTATTAGTAGAGTACACCATTGGGCTTAATGCCTATATAATATTGTAGATGTGATCACAATAATCTAGAAGCTTCCATTTAATCAACAACATTATTGGGATCAAAATAATAGCTTCTTATGACATACTTTTAAAATCTTTAATAATGGACAAATTGTACTAATAAGTACAGCAATGAATCTCTAAATCAACAAGGCAATTATTTTGTGATATAACTTTAACACAACAATCGTCTAAATATTGAAAATAATCAATTTATAAACATAGCCAGTACCTTGACTGTCGCTTCGGGCAGACGCTGGTGGCCCAGAAGAGTACCTGTTCATCCCTTGTTGACACTGGAGAGGCATGCAAGTGTGCAGTGTTGATAATCTTTTCAACGGACATTACCGCACAAACTACTTATCTAGTTACCAGTGTTAACTTTCTAGATATCAGGGAATCCATTGATCTGATCACTGATTGATCTGATCTGATCAGAAGCTGATCGTCTGATCAGCAATCTGATTTTAAGAACTTTTATCAAGGGGAGTAAAGCGAGCTCATGTACCCAGAATCTCGCTATATTTTCTCCATTATAAACCTCATCCTAGCACCCACTACAAAAAAGCATCCCACAACAAACGCTACCAAGGACACAACCAGCATCAAGCTGCCAAATCCCCATAAAAAATATAGTCTGGTCTCAGCAAGAGAGAGACACAACATCTGGCTACTGTTAGATAGGCTCCAGTTCTCAATTCATGATAAGTTATTAATTGTTTTAGAACGTAGATTGGCTATTTAGCATGATTTATAACATTAATACATCCATGTGTAAATTGAGAGTTTTTAGGCAGCGAGGCAACGCCTCATCATCTTGTAAGTTCTAACTTAATCTTTTCAGTGAATGAACCTCTTTTTGTTGCTGAATATTCATATAATGAGAATACCCATATCTTGTGTTTAATATAACTTATCATACATTTAATTGTTATATCCATTAATTTTATTTTATGAAGTTAGTTTATTTAATTGCATATAATTTTTTATGCATATTTCCATATACCTTTGTGTATTGATACCTTGCATGAAACACCACAGATATTCCTAGGACTAGGCTAGACTGTATGGTTCAGATCCTAGATTGTGAACCTTACCAGTGCTTGCAGTCATAGAGCTGTTTTATCATATCGTTGTAAAAATTACGAGAAAAACGTTAAATGTGCCTGTGTACCTGCAGGTATTTTGTGTTTTGCAATTCATGAGCCAGATCAGCCTTAAGGACCATACCTGCTACAGCCCATTACCAGTATCAAGGTCACAGAAGAGTGGACATACAATCCAGCATAGGAACCTTACATTCAGCTAAGATTATTGTTTTGCACTTTATTAATAGTAATAGTATTTATTTAATTTAAAATTCATGGTTCTAGTAACAACATTTTGTTCCTATATAATTCTCTTCATGCATATAATCATGGTATATTTCCCTCACATTTTCTCGAACTTAGATACCTTCCAATGGGAAAATACATAAGAAATTCTTTATTTTCCATTGGAATAATAATGCATAATCTAACCAAAATCTTGATAACATCTGTTATCAAAAATACATACATTTATCTAAATATGATTAATTTGGAACAGTAAAAATGGCTTCCAGTATTCCACCAGCAGCTGAAACCGGAAATAGGACACTCATGGGCCAACAGAGTCACTTCTCTCAACTGATTGACTAATGTCAAACATTTGTTAATCAATCATTTCCTGATTATATAATTCTGGATATCATGGTTAAAGCTGCTGTGGTCAAATTTTAACAGATTAAACGCCTTTGTGAACTTTGGCAGAGATGGCTAAAGCAGATCTAAGAAAAGATGGATATCTGGATATCATAGCTGAATCAGTCATCTATGAAGACACAATACAGGATCAACTAGATCCTTTACTCAAATTAGTATCACAAGCAGTAGCCAGCCACATGTGAACTCATCCAATCAGGTTGGTACCTCAACAGTCCCACATTCTGAAGACGAGCTCCCAAAGGTAAATTTACCATACTTTGATGGCAAGGATGAAGATAAATGGATTCAAAGGCCTTCTGAAAAGCTTTTAAATCTATCATTCATAGCAAGGTATTCTTTCAGAAAGGCTACTAAATTTCTATATCTGTAAGGCCAGTTAAGAGGAGAGGCTAAGAAAGTTATAGCAAACTTGTCATTAACAGACAACGATTATGACTTAGCCTTACAGCTATTACATGTAATAGCTGTAAGGCTGTAACTGTATTCCCTACAGTGATAAGGAGACTGCAATTGCACATCTCTCATATAAATTATTGGATTTACCCTCTCCTAATACAACTTATGAATCACTACAGTCATTTCGATTGTAAATAGTATCCTTCATCAAAGCCCTTAGTACTAAAGTACCTGCAGGAGATGCAGAGTAGCTTATTAAGTTAGTAATTCAAAGGAAAATACCTAATGAGATCATAGACAGTTACCATTTATTATATCACCATTATATCACCAACATTTTATCACTGAAACAGATCTTTTATGGACTTTGAGCTCACGTACAAAGATTACGGAGCCGACGGAAACTTAGAGCACCAAATAAATCCACAAAGCATGTATCCTCGGAGAAGAACAAGAATGTCCAATCATACAATCTTAAATCAAAGCCACAGAACTCATCTTCTATAAAGTGGAAACAGAGTAATGTTAGCTCAAATTCAATATCAACCACAGTAAATAGCACAGTAGGAAACCAAGCTCCCAAGACAGATAAGACAAAAGGAGCTATAAGTGCTCAAAAATATTTATTGTGTCAAGAAGCACATACTGTATATAGGTGCACTGTCAATGAGGGCCGTACCAGCAGAATTAATAGTCTGAAATCTCTGAAAAGGTGCTTTCGGTGTTTGCGGAGGCACGATTCAAGCAAGTGTAACACTCAACTGCAGACTTGCCAGTATTGTTATAAAATTGTACATAACAGAGCATTCTGTGGTAATATCAACACTCAATTTAAAAATCACAGACAACCCATAATCAAACTATAACTCAGACAAAGCTAGAAGAGAATAATTCCTCACCAGGTGTACAATTCTGTAAGATAGAGAGTGATGTTAATGCCTTAGTAGCAAAAACAATTACTACTGTAATAATACCTACAGCACAGCTGCACCTAATCAATCAAGGCGCTTGTATTCAAACAAGAGGCATGTTTGATCAAGGCTCACAAAGAACCTTTATCATCAAAAAGGCAGCAGAAAATTTACAACTTAATTTTCTCAGATGAAGTATTTATAAGTATATCAGGATTTTTGACCAATTCAGGTCTACAAACATATCAAGAAGTAAAGCTTGAAGTCTGTCTAGTACATTCCAAAAGACAGTCATAGCTATATTGATGGATAAATTTCCTACAGACCTAAAAGCGACCAGTCTTGGAGCCATCGCAAAATTCCTGACAGAAAAGGGAATTAAATTTAGAGATCCTCTTATTGATTCAGACCACATAGGGAATATCGGAATTCTAATAGGAGCTGACTACTATCATCACTTCATTTTAGGATCAGAAAAATTCATGGGTATGAATTTACTCCAAATCAGCAGGAGGCTTATTGAGGTCAGGACCTGTATTAGATTTTGAACCTGTAACTCCTGAATATCACACCATGCAGAGACAGTAATTGTAGCCTGAGTGGACAGTGAACAATCACCACTTACCATTTCACACATAATTGATGCTGGAATAGAATTCGTTCCTAAATTGTGGGAACTTGATGCAATAGGAATAATCCCAGAACAACCAAGTCCTTATGATGCCTGTGCATATAACCAGTACATAGAAACTATGCAGCACTATGATGGACAATATTGGCTAAGTTTGCCCTGGAAACGTCACCATATGACCTTACCAACTTTAATGTTGCTTATGGACAACATAAATCACTGTTAACAAGGCTAAAGAAGAAGCCAGAGCATTTGCAAAATCATCATGAGATAATTATTCATGAGCTACAAAATAAATTTATCGAAACCATGAAACATGACAACAAGCATTCAGGCCATTACTTACCACATATGGACATAATCAAAGAATAAAGAACAACTACTTTGTGAATAGTTTTTAATTGTAGCTCTAAATCTGGACCCCAAGCAACAAGTCTAAATGATTGCCAGCAAACAGGCCCAAGTCACTACTTGGGCCTGGGCACTACTTGAGCAAACACACCATGCCACTATTCCAAGCTACTACACCACGCTACTACACTAGGCTACAACACCACACCAGGCTACTACACTACGCTACTACTCCATTAAACCAGGCTACTACACCACGTGACTACACCAGGCTACTACATCGGGCTACTACTCCACGTTACTACACCACGCCACTACACCAGGCTATTACACCACGCTACTATACCACGTTACTACTCCATGCTACTACACCAGGATGCTACACCATGCAACTACTCCAGGTTATTACATAATGCCACTACACCACCCCACTACACAACGCTACTACAATTGGCTTTTACACCAGGCCACTACACCATGAAACTACACCATGCAACTACACCATTCTAATACACAACTACACCAGACTGCTACACCAGGCAACTACACCTGGCTAACACACAACACTACTTCATCTCGCTGCTACACGCTACTACACAAGACTGCTACACCTTGCTACTACACCAGGCTACTACACCAGGCTACTACACCACGCCACTACACTATGCTACTACACCATGCCACTACATCAGGCTACAACACCACTGCTACACTACTCCACCACACAACGCTACTACACCACGCTACTGCACTTCGCTACTACACCAGGCTACTACACCACGCCTCTACACCAGGCTACTACACCATGCTACTACACCACGTTACTACACAACGCTTCTACACCATGCTATTACACCATGACACTACTGACACTATAGCAGGCTACTACACCAGGCATTAACACCTTGCTACTACACCACGACACTTCACAAGGCTACTACACCAGGCTAGTACACCAGGCTGCTACACCAGGCTACTACACCAGGCTAGTACACCAGGCTACTACACCAGGCCATTTCACCAAGCTACTACACCAGGCTACTACACCAGGCCACTACACCAGGCCACTACACCACGCTACTACACCAGGCCACTACACCACGCTACTACACCATGCTACTACACCAGGCCACTACACCAAGCTACTACACCATGCTACTACACCAGGCCACTACACCAGGCCACTACACCACGCTACTACACCAGGCCACTACACCACGCTACTACACCATGCTACTACACCAGGCCACTACACCAGGCCACTACACCACGCTACTACACCATGCTACTACACCAGGCCACTTCACCAAGCTACTACAGCAGGCTACTACACCAGGCTACTACACCAGGCCACTACACCACGCTACTACACCACGCTACTACACCATGCTACTACACCAGGCCACTTCACCAAGCTACTACAGCAGGCTACTACACTAGGCTACTACACCAGGCCACTACACCACGCTACTACACCAGGCAACTTCACCAAGCTACTACAGCAGGCTACTACACCAGGCCACTACACCAGGCCACTACACCAGGCCACTTCACCAAGCTACTACATCAGGCCACTACACCAGGCCACTACACCAGGCCACAACACCACGCTACTACACCAGGCCACTACACCAAGCTACTACACCATGCTACTACACCAGGCCACTTCACCAAGCTACTACACCAGGCCACTACACCAGGCCACTTCACCAAGCTACTACACCAGGCCACTACACCAGGCCACTACACCAGGCCACTACACCAGGCTACTACACCATGCTACTACACCAGGCCACTACACCAGGCTACTACACCAGGCCACTACACCAGGCCACTACACCAGGCCACTACACCAGGCCACTTCACCAAGCTACTACAGCAGGCTACTAAACCATGCTACTACACCAGGCCACTACACCAGGCCACTACACCAGGCTACTACACCATGCTACTACACCAGGCCACTACACCAGGCTACTACACCAGGCCACTACACCAGGCCACTACACCAGGCCACTTCACCAAGCTACTACACCAGGCTACTACACCAGGCCACTTCATCAAGCTACTACACCAGGCCACTTCACCAAGCTACTACTCCAGGCCACTACACCAGGCCACTACACCAGGCCACTTCACCAAGCTACTACAGCAGGCTACTACACCAGGCCACTTCACCAAGCTACTACACCAGGCCACTTCACCAAGCTACTACACCACGCCACTACACCACGCCACTACACCAGGCCACTACACCACACCACTACACCAGGCCACTACACCATGCTACTACACCAGGCCACTTCACCAAGCTACTACACCAGGCTACTACACCAGGCCACTACACTAGGCCACTACACCACACCACTACACCAGGCCACTACACCATGCTACTACTCCAGGCCACTACACCAGGCTACTACACCAGGCCACTACACCAGGCCACTACACCAGGCCACTACACCAGGCCACTTCACCAAGCTACTACAGCAGGCTACTACACCAGGCCACTTCACCAAGCTACTACACCAGGCCACTTCACCAAGCTACTACAGCAGACTACTACACCAGGCCACTACACCAGGCCACTACACCAGGCAACTTCACCAAGCTACTACAGCAGGCTACTACACCAGGCCACTTCACCAAGCTACTACACCAGGCCACTTCACCAAGCTACTACACCACGCCACTACACCACGCCACTACACCAGGCCACTACACCACACCCCTACACCAGGCCACTACACCATGCTACTACACCAGGCCACTTCACCAAGCTACTACACCAGGCTACTACACCAGGCCACTACACCAGGCCACTACACCAGGCCACTACACCAGGCTACAACACCAGGCTACTACACCAAGCTACTACACCAGGCCACTACACCAGGCCACTACACCAGGCTACTACACCATGCTACTACACCAGGCCACTACACCAGGCCACTACACCAGGCTACTACACCAGGCTAGTATACCAGGCTGCTACACCAGGCTACTACACCAGGCTAGTACACCAGGCTACTACACCAGGCCACTTCACCAAGCTACTACAGCAGGCTACTACACCAGGCCACTACACCAGGCCACTACACCACGTTACTACACCAGGCCACTACACCACGCTACTACACCATGCTACTACACCATGCCACTTCACCAAGCTACTACAGCAGGCTACTACACCAGGCTACTACACCAGGCAACTACACCACGCTACTACACCACGCTACTACACCATGCTACTACACCAGGCCACTTCACCAAGCTACTACAGCAGGCTACTACACCAGGCTACTACACCAGGCCACTACACCACGCTACTACACCAGGCAACTTCACCAAGCTACTACAACAGGCTACTACACCAGGCCACTACGCCAGGCCACTACACCAGGCCACTTCACCAAGCTACTACACCAGGCCACTACACCAGGCCACTACACCACGCTACTACACCAGGCCACTACACCAAGCTACTACACTATGCTACTACACCAGGCCACTTCACCAAGCTACTACACCAGGCCACTACACCAGGCCACTTCACCAAGCTACTACACCAGGCCACTACACCAGGCCACTACACCAGGCCACTACACCAGGCTACTACACCATGCTACTACACCTGGCCACTACACCAGGCTACTTCACCAGGCCACTACACCAGGCCACTACACCAGGCCACTACACCAGGCCACTTCACCAAGCTACTACAGCAGGCTACTACACCATGCTACTACACCAGGCCACTACACCAGGCCACTACACCATGCTACTACACCAGGCCACTACACCAGGCTACTACACCAGGCCACTACACCAGGCCACTACACCAGGCCACTACACCAGGCCACTTCCCCAAGCTACTACAGCAGGCTACTACACCAGGCCACTTCACCAAGCTACTACACCAGGCCACTTCACCAAGCTACTACAGCAGGCTACTACACCAGGCCACTACACTAGGCCACTACACCAGGCCACTTCAGCAAGCTACTACAGCAGGCTACTACACCAGGCCACTTCACCAAGCTACTACACCAGGCCACTTCACCAAGCTACTACACCAGGCCACTACACCAGGCCACTACACCAGGCCACTACACCAGGCCACTACACCAGGCCACTACACCAGGCCACTTCACCAAGCTACTACACCACGCCACTACACCAGGCCACTACACCAGGCCACTACACCAGGCCACTACACCACACTACTACACCAGGCCACTTCACCAAGCTACTACACCAGGCCACTACACCAGGCCACTACACCAGGCCACTACACCAGGCCACTACACCAGGCCACTACACCAGGCCACTACACCAGGCCACTTCACCAGGCTACTACACCAGGCCACTACACCAGGCCACTACACCAGGCCACTACACCAGGCTACTACACCAGGCTACTACACCAAGCTACTACACCATGCAACTACACCAGGTCACTACACCATGCTACTACACCAGGCCACTACACCAGGCCACTACACCACGCTACTACACCACGCCACTACACCAGGCCACTACACCAGGCCACTACACCACACCACTACACCAGGCCACTACACCAGGCCACTACACCAGGCCACTACACCAGGCCACTACACCACGCTACTACACCAGGCCACTACACCAGGCCACTACACTAGGCCACTACACTACACCACTACACCAGGCCACTACACCATGCTACTACACCAGGCCACTTCACCAAGCTACTACACCAGGCTACTACACCAGGCTACTACACCAGGCCACTTCACCAGGCCACTACACCAGGCTACTACACCAGGCCACTACACCATGCTACTACACCAGACCACAACACCAAGCTACTACACCAGGCCACTACACCATGCTACTACACCAGGCCACTACACCAGGCAACTACACCAGGCCACTACACCAGGCTACTACACCAGGATACTACACCAAGCTACTACACCAAGCCACTACACCAGGCCACTACACCAGGCTACTACACCAGGCTACTACACCAAGCTACTACACCAGGCCACTACACCAGGCCACTACACCAGGCTACTACACCATGCTACTACACCAGGCCACTACACCAGGCCACTACACCAGGCCACTACACCAGGCCACTACATTACGCCACTACACCATGCCACTACACCAGGCCACTACACCCCGCCACTACACCAGGCCACTACACCAGGCAACTACACCAGGCCACTACACCAGGCTACTACACCAGGCTACTACACCAAGCTACTACACCAGGCCACTACACCAGGGTACTACACCAGGCTACCACACCAGGCAACTACACCAGGCCACTACACCAGGCTACTACACCAGGCTACTACACCAAGCTACTACACCAGGCCACTACACCATGCCACTACACCAGGCTACTACACTATGCCACTACACCAGGCCACTACACCAGGCAACTACACCAGGCCACTACGCCATGCCACTACACCAGGCCACTACACCAGGCAACTACACCAGGCCACTACACCAGGCAACTACACCAGGCCACTACACCAGGCTACTACACCAGGCTACTACACCAAGCTACTACATCACGCCACTACACCATGCCACTACACCAGGCCACTACACCAGGCAACTACACCAGGCCACTACACCAGGCAACTACACCAGGCCACTACACCAGGCTACTACACCAGGCTACTACACCAAGCTACTACACCAGGCCACTACACCAGGCCACTACACCAGGCTACTACACCAGGCTACTACACCAAGCTACTACACCAGGCCACTACACCAGGCCACTACACCAGGCTACTACACCATGCTACTACACCAGGCCACTACACCAGGATACTACACCAGGCTACTACACCATGCTACTACACCAGGCCACTACACCAGGCTACTACACCAGGCCACTACACCAGGCCACTACACCAGGCCACTACACCAGGCCACTACACCAGGCTACTACACCAAGCTACTACACCAGGCCACTACACCAGGCCACTACACCAAGCTACTACACCAGGCCACTACACCAGGCCACTACACCAAGCTACTACACCAGGCCACTACACCAGGCCACTACACCAGGCCACTTCACCAAGCTACTGCACCAGGCCACTACACGAGGCCACTACACCATGCTACTACACCAGGCCACTACACCAGGCCACTACACCTGGCCACTACACCAGGCCACTTCACCAAGCTACTACACCAGGCCACTACACCAGGCCACTTCACCAAGCTTCTACACCAGGCCACTTCACCAAGCTACTACAGCAGGCTACTACACCACGCTACTACACCAGGCCACTACACCAGGCCACTTCACCAAGCTACTACAGCAGGCTACTACACCAGGCCACTTCACCAAGCTACTACAGCAGGCTACTACACCAGGCCACTACTCCACGCTAGTACACCATGCCACTATACCATGCCACTACACCACGCTACTACAAATCAAAAATGAATAAAAATTATGAACCAACCTTATGATCCTTTTTTATTTTTCTAAATGTAGAAATATATTTTATATTTTTACATATCCGATTTTATTCATATTTTATCATTTTAACTATAAACACTTATAAAAGGTGTCACAAAGTTTCAAATTAGTGTATAAAAGGTGTCACAATGTTTCAATTAGGGTACAAAAGGTGTCACATAGTTTCAAATTAGGGTACAAATGGTGTCACAAGTGTTTCAAATTAGGGTTAGGAACGGAGGTTTTGGTTATAAGTTTTGGAAACCTATTTAAAACCACACAAAATAACGTATCGTATGCGTGAAAACAAACGTTTCCACTCAATTCTAACACTTTCCAGGAACGTTGTGGAAACTTAAAATTGTTTCCTGGGTGGACTCCGGTGCTGCAGTGTCAACATTAGACATTATTGTCTAGATGCAATTGAATGTAAAACCAGATGGAAAATTATTAAGTGCATACTATAATGAACCGATTATGGTCTGTGGCAAGGTTTCAGCAAAAGTAGGCTATAATAGGAAAGAAATTGTCCAGAATTTATATGTAGCAGATTAACATAACCTTTGCCTATGTGGTAAGGATCTCTTGGAAATGGTGGAATTTTCTTGGTGGGCCTGGATGAATTCCCAATAGTTAAAAAAAATAAAAGTTTCAAAGATATGTTGGAAAAATATTTAGTGGATGCAGGTAAGCCAATTAATAGGCATGGTGGCAAAAATTTACCTGTTAAGTGGGGCTTCACCTAGATTCTTCAATGCATGAACAGTTCCATTTCATTACAAGCAACTGTTAAATCAGCCCTGGAAAGGCATAAGGCATAAGGTCTCTTAGAGCCAATTACACATAGAACTGCCCAACTCACATTGTGAGTTGGCAGTCACAATTTGACCAGTGATAAAGGCAGACCGGAAATCATAAGAATGTGTGAAAATTTTAATGAACCTAATGGTCACATACATTGAGAAAAATATGCATTGCCCATGATAGAGGAGTTGTTGTCAATGGTTTGCAATGGGGCAATTTTTTCTAAGATTGACATTAAAGATGACTATTTGCAAATTTC